>NC_060160.1:24714443-24758137 GCF_021292245.1 Micropterus dolomieu | reverse complement strand
CCCCCCCCGCAAACATACATGTTTTTTTCTAATTTTAAACAAGTCATTTTTGTGCCAAAACCTAATTTTCCCCACCTTAAACCATGCAGTGTATGTCTTAAACGCAACTGCTGTGTGTTTCCTGTTTTCATTCTGACAGTCAGCATTGTTCCATCCAGACCTCTATTTTGTCAAATGAATCTTTTTTGTAAGGGCCACATATACTGGTTTTGAAAAGCACTGACAAACAATGTTGCTCTTTCTAAACAGGGGCACCAAATCAGAGAATGCTCCCATGTGTCACTTTGGAAGGCAATGACAAACGCAGTACATTGTCGTTGTAGTTTTGAGGACTTGTTGAGTGGCAGCCAGGTGACATGATGTGCACCATAATTGAATGGTGTTAATAAAACAATGATGATGATGAAAACAGTTGATGGATGTTTGTTTATGGTCATGTGTTTGTATGGATGATAAGAGACACAATAATTCCACCTGCCACTGTAACTGCTGAGGGTCTTAAATGTAAATTATGACACAGTCTCTCATATTTCTGGATCTGGGGAGCACATATGTGTTGATGAAATGGTTTGCTGGTTTTCCACAGTACACCTGCATTTCTTTAATGAGGTTAATGTATCCTGCACCACAGCTGTTCATTGGCTGTTATATTTCCTACATTCCCCAATACCATATTTCATTTACAAGGATTTACAGTATTTGCCACTTACAGTACAGCTCCTCCACAATGCCTTGTCAGCATTCAGACCTGAGGAGGTAATTGCAAACGGCAAGAAGCAAATTGCCCAAAAGATGCTGAAAACATTCTATTGTACTTCCCTGCAAATCAGGAACGCTATAGAAAATCTGCTTATGTGGACAAATGTCGAAGTGATAATCTGACAGCAGCTTGAAAAGTAGATTTCATAGAGGCAGCATAAAAAAGAACATTACAGAAACTTTCCTTTCAAATAATATCACCAAGCTTTGCCTAAGGGGTAAAGTTAACTGTGTTGCTCTGTCTCAACATTCTTACACGCAATGATCCACTATAAGACATAATGATAAAAGAATATTACTTAATTTTCAGCATGAATACCAAAATCCTTGAAAATCATTGATTTTCATCCTAAAACTGGAATATGCAATTTTTGCTTTGAAAACAAAAACTGGTATGTTAGTGCCTGAAATGACAGCATACATTTTTAATTGCACACACTTTCATTTCAGAACAGTGGTTAACTTAAGTTCAAACTGGTATTACGGTTATTTCTTTACACTACTCTCATTGCACGTTGTCTTAAACCACAGAGGTAATTACACAGAACTGTTTTTTCTGAAGCGTCCAGGAATTATGAAGTGGTTATGAAGATCCTGCAACTTCAAAGTTTTGCCATGCTTTGGCATCTGTGGTCAAGTTAGGTTTAGGTAGATATTCATGTAATAGTTTGGGTCAACTATTTACATGACTTAATTTACGTAGCTTATGTAACCTGTATAACTTTACTAAAAACAATCAATGTTGACGTTTTGTTTCACACTAGAAACAAACACTGGTCTCCTAAGTGAAAGTCCGGTTTTCCCACACACCTCCTTTCTTGGACGTTGCTGTTAGTTATATCCTACACCTGCTTCTAGAATTTATAGATGATGCTACAGGGCTTCACCCAGTGTGTTGAACTAAGGGGCTTCCCAGTGCGTTACAAACTGACGCCGAGCGAACTTGACCATGCGTCCATAAGTGACGACTTGGGAGTGAGAATGTGTTGATTCCTCCCATCCATGGATTTTGTTGGTTTTGCTTATTTTGTTGGTCTTTTTGTAGCCTCTATTGCTTCCACACTTTCAGAGAACAGATGGGAGGGCAACTGAAATCTGAATCTGAAAGTTCAGAACAACAGCTGGGACAGATATGTGCCAGCCAACAGATGGACTCCACATTTGTAAATCACCGTTTCCTAGCTGCCATTCAGCACACACTGAGAAACACACAATATTTAATTTCTATTTGATTGATCTGTTGTACAAACTAATAACTCTGCCACGATGCTGATCTGATTCCTCAACTGACTTGGCTCATAGTGGATGATGACTTGCTCTGAGATTTTTTTCGCTTCCGCCTTTTCATGAAGCTCAGTAACGAGGTGACTCCAGGTAAAGGTTACTATCTTGTACTGATTTCCCTTATTACATCTGCAGCAATCACAAAGGAGAACATTTAGAGAGAAAGAGAGTGAGAGATCCAGATACGATCAGTGGATGCACCTCGCAGGCTTTTAGAATAACTAAACTCCAAACAGGAAACCCCCAGAAATACTTCACGGACCTTTATTGTTTCTTCATACTCTCATTTGCATGCCACAGTGGGTCTCTGTCTCTCGCCCAAATGAAAGCAAATGAACACATTTTCCCTGGGGAACCCTGTGGTCAGTGATCGGTAAATAAATCAACTGTCATGAGAAGACAGATGTCTCTGTCTCCCCCGGTGTGGCACATGGACTGACTGACTGATTTAGGCACTGGCTGTCGTCTGGTCAGTTAGTTCATAAGTTTGTGTCAATGACACTGGCTGCATTGCTTAAGTAATTGCTCGTATGGATGAAAGAGCATGTGTGAGTGATTTATCATTGTCATAAGATAACAAAACTGATGAGGTGAGTTCCTTAGAGAGAAAATTAAGGGGATGCTTTCATTGGCCTGACAAAAATCGCAGGTTACCTGTTGACACTGATGGGTGACCCCTAGCAATTAGGATTTTATATTTATACTTGTTTTATATGATATGTCTTGACAACTGCTGGATAGATTCCCATGAGCTTCAAAAACATTACTTAAGTAAAATTTTAAACGCTGGTCTTTTACTTTTAGTGTTTTTATAGTTAATTTTACTTAAGTAAAAGATCTTAATATGTTTTCCACCGCTGCTAATAAATTAATTAGAAGAGGATGTACAATGTGATCAGTCATCCACTGAGCTGACTCGCAGTTCAAACAATCACCTCACTCATTAAAAATGTGAGAACATGTTGTGCAGTGCAGGGCCACTGCTTGGGGTCTCTGAAGTTTAAATGTGTAAGATATGGCCAGAATTGTAATTTAAAACATTTCTTTTTAAAAATGGTATAAAATAATCAGCAGAATGTGAAGAATTTGTCAGCTGTGTCTGAACAGAGTGACAGAGACGAGGAGCAGACACACACAGGCAGGAGAGAAGCCCCTCCCCACAGATCCTCACACAAGGCGATGGGCCGTTTAACTTAATTGTTGCAGAAGAAGCGACGCCCTGCTAATCCAGGAAGACATAAAAAGCTCCATTTATGAGGTTACTATAAAAATAAAGTCTAACGTTACACGTGATTAGAAAAGAGCAGAAGAGCAGAATCGCTTAGAGAGTAGCCCGGCTGGGGAGGGGGGGTGAAATGCTACACACGTGTACATCCATGTTTAGTTGCAAAGTGTAATGGCAAGCTAGTAAGCAATGGTAAAAGAAACAATCATGGATCAAAACTTCAACTATTAGGAAGAGTTGTGCGGGTCATGAGGAGAATGTTTTAAGGAGCTCTGTTGAAATCGAAATAGACGACAGTAAACAGAGCTCAAGGGCTAGTGGTCACTGTCAGTGAAGTCTCCACAGCATCTGCTACCAGCACACGGCACAAAAGAGTAAGAACATATGACTTGAGTTACATCACAATTTGCTTTGCTTTGGCGAAAAAAGCTGGAGTTGTTCGAAATCAAAGTCAGGCCATGTGATGTTCCAGCTTTCCCCGCTAGGGACAGTTTTCTGCCTGACAAGGACCTGATCCTGGAGGATAGGGGAAGGGATGTTGCGCACCTCAGACAACAGTTCCGCAAGCATTTCCAGGTGACAGTCAGAGCGAATAACTGGGTGAGAAACATGTTCAGCAAAGAAACCAATGAAATGCTCAAGAATTTCACTGTTGCTGAGCAGAAGAGTTTTAATGATACAATAAAACTGACCAATTTAGCCTAAACAGTTAAAAGTAAATCTACTTATTAGGGAAGAACCTATGTGAACTGTCTGTAGCTGAATAGGGTATGGGCTAGGCTATTGTATTTTAATGTTGGTCACAATGTTGGTACTTGGAGAGGTTAATACTTTCTGAGGTGGTAAACGATGTAGAAGGGTCTAGAATCTAGAAGTTTGTTTGATGCTCAACATAATTAGAAGTATGAACGTCACAAAGATAACTATTACATCAACTTCCCATCATTCATGGCCATGTGATCGAACGTCAGTGGCAGCTAATTTTACATCCGCAATGAAGGGTCATCTGACTGACTGTAGGGGTAACAAGACTATCTATGGTGACCATACAATTATTCATGGCTTTAATTCAGTGAGGTTTTTTTTCAGTAACATTGTCGTTAAGTGGTTTATTCAGTTACATCTTCCCCACAGAGGCCAGACACTGATACCCTGACAGAAAAGCGACTGAAGATGACACTGAAACTGAAAACTGCCCGCTTCACCTTTGATGGATTGCAAGAGAGTAACAGAGGCTCAGAGTAATGCATTTCACCATAACATTGTCAGGTTGCTGTAAAAACACAGGACAAAAACTGGAAAAAATGTCTCCATTTTCTACAGACAAGCAGTGGGAATTGAGATGCAAATGATCAGGTGTATGGCGCTTTACTGTGGCAACTGACACAAACCTCCCATTTTTCCCCATGAGAGTAGTAGATAGCAGCTGTTTTTTGAGTATTCAGCATTTTAAACCTCTGGGTTCACATTCTATTTTCCTCTTCCACAAGCAATTCTATTTGATCTTCATCATCTGTATTATTATTAGTAAGTTCTGATCTATAACACAAATGGCCATAAGAACAAATAAATTGTAAACCAATGGGAGATGAAGGACAGTGACTAAAAGATCATTGTATACAGTGAAAGGAAGTCTATAAAAGTAACTTTTAAAAAGTGAACTAAAAGGTTTCAATGCAGGTACTTTGCTATTCTTATAGAGTACAAAATCCCAAAAGTTCAAGGATGGGAAAGGTCAGTGTCTTTAAATTCCCTCACCGCATGTACCTGTACTGAACATACACGGGGAAAAAATTAACAGCGAGACACTGAAGATAGTTACTTAAATCTTTCTAAATGGCATTTCTGAAATCAAAGTTGTTTCTTCTCACTAAAAGACTAAATCTTTTAAAACTGCACAAGTATATGTATTTAAAAATATATAGGGAGACATATAGTTTTACGTGCGATACCTGTACATGTGACACAATCAAAAGCTCCAGAACAGCCAGTAAATGGACCTCATGGTAAGATGTTTCTAATTGCATCACTTTCATATTGTAAAAAAGATTGCTCTAGTAAATATCAGCGGCAGCAGGTGGACGTGGGATTGAATCAAAACAAACCAAAGTGTGTGTTTTCATGCAATTGAAGAACATGTCACCAAGTGTGACAGTGTGGCTCATGGGTGTGGTTTAATTATTTTTGTTTTGGACAACTTGCTAGTAGGATCCATTCTTTTTTGGTTTTGGTCTTTCCATAGGATTTGGTGACAGTAAGCAAAAAGTGTACCATCGTAATCCTCTACCTTTTGAAGTGGTAATTTAGCGTGGTTGTTTATTCTCCAGTAAGCTACCTTGACAATAACGTGACTTCAAGCATACACAAAGGCCATGTTTTAAGGTCAGCGAGTGCTGTAAAGAGTGTATGAAACAGCCCCAGTCTCTCAGAGCTATCTCAATGGACTTCTCCTCCTGGCCTCCATTTGTATCCTACTCATCCTACTGAAAACCATAATCACTGGTGTGTCAGCTGCCCACTTACTGAAACTGCATTTCTCTATCTTATTACCCCTTCTTTTTCATTTTCCTGGCTCTATTCTCATGGCTTTTCCGAGTGTGCTGTTGTCATAGAGTAGAGACGTACTGTGTTTTGTTCACTGTACACTGTTGTCACAACTTGTTTCTATGTCCTTTACCATTTTTTTTCTCCACAACACATTTCTGTTTATTTTGATCCACTATCTGTGCAAATAGTATTTTAGGAGTTTGGTTATGAAATGTGGTTTAACTAAATGAAACAGCCCTTGGCTCCAGTTCCAGTCACACATGGACACTTCCAGCACTTTTACTGTAATTTAACTGAAGCTAAAAGCCTTGCGTGGAATCGCCAACGTAATGACTTCTCTTTTGCTCAGAGGCTATACACAAGAATCACAACCACAGCTGTCACAATGAAATAAAAGACTTGTGTGGTTTATTAGCCTTTTCACCCATCTCATGAAGAATTGTGAAATGAGCAGAAAGTTTGAAATACAGCCTGTTGCTCTGTCACCTATGATTTAAGGTTTAGGATGCAGTGCAGTGCATAATGTTGAGGTTCTCTGACACACCTGTGGTGGACGATTGCAGTTTGTAAAAGGCAGCTAAGCTAGTCAGATGAACTGGACAACTAAAACAACTTGCCAGCAGCAGTATTTGTACTACCTGTGCAATCTTAGCTGAGGTCTGTATGCAGAGCTGTAGCTTTTACACAGTGAGTAACACTTCTATTTTGCTTTCTTTGTAAAATCATTAATATTTTCTTCAGGAGTATTTGAACAATTGAAATAATCCAACATTTTAGGCCCGTTGTGTTGTTGTTGAATGTTTCTTTAAGTGGATTTGAAAAGAGGATCTCAACACAGATCAATGGCACAGTGGGCAAGAGAGCCACAGCAGCCGAGTCTCCCACCGTCTGCATCGATAACAAACAGAGGGAAGCAAAGAAAAGGAAGGACAGGGGGGAGGGAGAGACTTCCACTCCACCTACAGAGTTCAACAACTACAAGACAGCTGCCAAGGATCCATTCGGCTCAGGAACACTAGAGGACAAAAATGCTGCCTGATGTCCAACTACTGAAGACAGATCAATGTATTAACTTTGACTGGTGTCAACAGAAATCAGAATCACCAACAAATAAGAAGAAAACCTCTTAATAAGTCCCTTTTCCTCATCTCACTGAGTGAAAAATGCCTGGGTCACCTCTGATAGTCATGGTAATAAGTAATAATGTAAACTTGCATTCAAAAGCAACAGTCTTGTCTCTTAGAAAATATGTTTCTGTTTTACCAATTTGTTTTGCTGATAACACTTTGATGGGAAAAATAATTGCTAACATAATTGGATTTTGTTCCCTGGCAAGGTTTTATTGAGGATTAAGTAACAAAAGCACTTCAGTTAAGGTAGAATCATATTATATTAAATTAGACAGTATAGTGTTGGGCAGTTCGATCTATAATAGTGCATCATATCTTGGAAACCAATCAGATGTGTTGCATGTAGACATCTAAAAATTAACTAGTAACTATAGCTCTTAAATAAAATTGTATTTAGTCTACATAAGTAAGTACAGCACAAATGTACTTCATCAGTTAGTTCCTAATTCGTTGTTGTTGTTCCTTAATCGGTTTACTACTCAGGAGTTGTATCCCTCACTGTGTCAGTGAACCAACACGGAGGTGAGTTCCCGTGATATTTGAAGGTCAAACAGGACGCGCCCGGCAGTTTTGGTATTAAACAACAAAGCTTCTATAGATCGATTTTTACGGAACAGGACCAGTAATATGAGATTTAAGTTGCCCACAGTCATTATAGGCTACTTTGTTGCTGTGAACGCTCAACACCTCTAAGCACACACTAATCTGTGGTCTGCCCTTAATCTCCTGCAGACAACACGGTACGGTGTGTGCGGACCGTGCCAAAGGGGCTCTTTACGCATATTCATCGCCACAGTCTCGCTGCAGTGTCTGTTTGTGTAAAGGTACTGTAGTTCTAGCGGGCCTGCCGGCCTCTGCCCCTCTCTGCCTCTCCGCCCGGTGGGCTCTGTGATACTTCATGGTGTTTGTGCCATCTAGGGTTATCCGCCGCTCCATTGCAGTCTTTCTGGCGCAGAGACTTCGCACCGAGGGTCGCACCTCTCCATCTCGCTCAAACAATATATCTCCTTAATTATTGTAAACAAACAAACAAAAAACTTTCTTTTGGATGTGCTATGTTCACCTTTTCTTTAACTTTTCATCTTGGATGCGCTTTTAGGAGCCAAAGAGAAGCAAACAATTACAAGGACATGTTGTGATTTTACTGTCAAGTAGCCTAACCACACAACCCGCGGGGAGGAATAGAAGAACGCCTGTGCCATGTAGCAACCCTCTGGAAATAGCCTACATAGAGGAGCCCACACAGCAGCGAGCTGGTTATTTTTACTTGAAGGGGAAACTACAAATATGCTGTGAAGCTCTTCGTCGCAGCTTGGCTCCCGGCAAAAGCGCAGGTTTCCAGAGCATCTGCTGGTGGGAAACCCAGTCAAGGAGAGGAGTGCGAGAGAAGAAGCGACATGCGGCTGACTGTGCAGCTGGTTTTGCAGTTCGTCTCCTGGAATTAGTGGATAAAGGGGAAGGGAGCGGCTGTAGCCTCGAACCAGAGAAACAGAATATACTGTGTAGAGCGTGCGGTGGCACACAATGGATACTTTCCCTCTCTGAAGGTAAGAAATCACCTCACATTATCTGATACGTGGAAGAGTTCTGACTGCCACGCACTCCTCCCAGGTTAGATGAGCAGTTTGTAGTTGATTAGCCTACACTGCATTTTCAATCTAAATGTGATAGATTTTTTGGGTTACAGTTCACGTCTAATCGTCCTGCCTGCAAAATTGTCACTGCTTGCAATATATTGTTTCTGAGGTCATCACTAATGTTTCACAAGCTCTGGAATTGTATTGCCTAAAATGAGAGCCAGTGTTTTAACGAAGTGAGGCTCGCAATCTCGGGCAATTACAGTTATACCCAGAAAGTAACCCGATCGGTGGGAATCTATTCAGTGCCGTGGGGCTACATGCGATTGACGTTTTCATTTACAGCAGTTTCATTTTGTAATGTTACATACGTGCGAAAGGTTGCAGCCTTGCACGGATACAAAAAAAAAAAACCGAGAGGTTGGATAGTTGTGCCCGACGCATACCAATCCCGGGTGTGTATAAAAGTGTGCGTATTGTGGGTCTGCCAATGTGTGTGTTGTTTTGTGTGTGTGTGTGTGTGTGTGTGTGAGAGAGAGAGAGAGAGAGAGAGAGAGAGATTAGCCTACTCTTTTCCAAAATGTTCCCTTGTGATTACAGTAGGTTACAACGTTTATTAAACTCCCTTTAAGTTGCAGGAATGGGTTGCTGTGCGTGTTTTTTATGTGCTAATTAGGCTATTTTATTAAACTAGCAGTCACTTCACGTCTTGAGAAAAATGTGGGTTGTGCGTGCGTGTGCGCATACGCGCGTGTGTGTCTGGTTAAGGGATAGATGGCCGCCGTGGGGCACCATGGGCAGCAGTGTAACGTCACCACCCACTGTAATCACCACCCTCTTGTGGATTACAAGTGGTAGCATGGCGTTTGCTGATCTCAATAAGAAATCCGAGTGTGGAGGTAGAAAGTGCCGCTCGGCCAGATAAGGCTGTTCAGCACCATGGACAGCGCAGAGAAGTATGGGACTGCAGTAGGAGGGAACGTTTTGACTCCCACAGTGGGGCATTTATCGACATTTGAATGGCTGGTATTCTCCTAAAAATCACACTATAAAGGATTTGCCTAAAGAATGCAGAGTGTGGAGGTTTTCCTGAGCAAAGCCCGTTAGTTTACTGGAGGGATTCAACTGTGTTTTATTCATGAAAACAGAATTTTTCTGACACAAAATGACTCACTGACTGAAGTGCATTCTATATCCAAGCCTTGCTATTTATTGCCATAGCCACTGTAATTGATTGCGGTCAATCACACTGTCCAAGTCTACCATGAAAGTCTGTGGGTAGACCAAAAACAGCTTCTAAAAGAAGAAGAAAGAGCCTTAATCTTCATTTTTTTTTCAGTTCAGTGCACAATTTCAACACAACAAGAATCTGAAAAGGGACTATTTCTTCACATATCACCTCCATGCAATAACTGATACTGTCATCTCATATCATCGTTTCATGGTGAACTTGTTAACAGTTGCTTATTTAGAAAAAAGTTACAGAGCAACATTACCATTCATTTGGAGTTGTGTTTGTGTCCGCCTGATGAATGTAAGTCCAATATTCCCTCTTTTTAGCTCTGTTTTTGGTCTCTACCAGCTCCTGGGGTGTTATCTGTATCTGGGGCTCCTCTTTCGCTGCTAAATGCTCCACTGTGCTCACCAGCTAGTCTCTAATTTTTAAGCATGCTCAGGTGAGCTGCAGATGATAATTCTTTGAAAGTGTCTCATGGTTTTCACATTGTAATTTGATAGATTATTATTGTAAAATGTCATGGCAGCTAAACATACAACAATTAAATAAAGTTGGTTTTTTTTGTATAATTTTTCATAGTTTAACATTCAAAACCTCAGCTAATCTGCTTCATCGGGGCTGTATGGGTGTGGTTTGAACAGATGAAACTGACCAAACAACCCCTAACTGTCATCAGAGTCTGCATCACAGTCTTCAAATGTTGCAAAATCCTGATTGGTGCACAGGAGTACATGACGTCACATTTTCTAACCAACTCCTTCCTTCATCCAGTAAGAAGAGCTGAGACAAACACACAAATGCAGAAATCTTTCATATGAAATAACCAAAACAACTCCAACTTGAAATAAAACGTTTTGTCCATGTATGATCCAATCACTCATAGTAAGAACCTCATAAACAAAATTTGTTTTCAGGGACTTTAAAATTAATAATATGCTGATTTGTTTCTTTCAAACTTACATATACTGCTTATTATGAAACGTACTATACACTGCTGACACTGGAGGGGTATAGACAATAACATAAAATGAGGATAGTCAAACTACAGACTTCCTAAATAACTGCTGGGAACACTGGTGTCTGTACTGCAGAACAAACAGCCTATATTTTACTGTGTATGTTGTAAAGTAGGCCTCCTTATGGGGTAAAACTTTGTACTTATAAGGGACTTGAGAAGCCTAGGGTGGTACTGGTTTATGTGAAATGACACTTACACAGGGTGTTCACTTTTGTACAGTAAGTAGAAAAGCTTTTTATGATGAGGGTTTTCTGCAGTAAAACCAGCAGTGTTCATCTAGAGGGAAAGGCAGTTGTGGAAGATGATTGATTTTATGTCCTGTCACAGCACACCTGTCATGAACAGTAAAGAACACAAACCCTATACAGTCATAGAAAAACATTATTGAGGGTCATTGCACTCAATCAAAATTCTATAAGGTCTATAATGTCCTAGCCCCACAGGCAGTTATTCTCTACTGAACGATGGTATTGGGTTGCATTACGGGATCCAGTTATATAGGAGCTTGAGCTATACTAAAAGTCAGGATCTTGGCATCTGTTCCCTAAATTCTTTTTGTAATGTCTCCCTTTTTGTCCCCCAAATATTTGGATGTACAATACTTAGTTGCTGTTCCCCTTTAAAATCACCCCACAGTTCCCCATATACTAAAATATCTCCTTTAATGTAATACATACATACTGATTTTTCAAATGAAATTTTCTTTCTGTGCTTATCATCACCTGATAAGAACAACCATCGCAAAATGATCTTTTTTGCTCTATGCCTAGCTCACAAAGATTTTAAATGTTATTACCTCTTGGCTACATAGCAGCCCAATTAGATTCACCTATTCCCTTTTTAGCTTCTGGCTTGCTGAATGCAGCTTATTGCCCTTTTAATCTAAATAATCCCGCTATTCTAGCCAAACAACAACAAGAGCAGGAACTGTTCAATTCATTTTTATTCCGTTTGTATTCATCATTATTCAGATCCTTAGTTTCTCATTGTGAACAGTCACAACAACCGTCAACAGAGCATCTGATATGTTGATATCACTAGCAGTTATTGTCTGTCAGTGCTTGGTGCCGAATGCTGGGGGGTTAATTCCTTCTGTTGAGAGTGCTCTGGGAAATTGATAGGGGTGCTTTGACAGATGAGATAACCTGTAATCGCAGGCCAACGCAATTTATGGGTGCGGCAGATGGATGCTGAGGATGCACTCAGAAGTAGGCCAGTTTTACCTTGGGGAGAAGCTCGACATGCACAGAAGACTCCCAGAGAATGTTAGAAAGTTGCTTTTTTTTTGCGAGGGAAATTATGAGAGAGAGGTGGGAGGAACGGGTAACGGGAGGACTACTCTGTTTCACACCTAGTGAAAAAACAGAGAGGGGATCAATTCCTGCTCAGTTCTGGTTCAGATGGAATAGCCTGGACAGAAGGCAATTGAAGTAAAAAAATGAATTGGAAAATAACTTGATAATTTAGCCTTAAACCCTCTCGCAACCAGCTGTCTCAGCACAACAATCTCTCCAAGTCTGCTGTGAGGAGAAAACTAGAGCTTGGTTCCTTTCCAGAAAACTCTCCCTTATGGCTTCATTCGCTCACCTATGCCAGCAGAACAAGCAGGGTGCACAGAAAACACAACAAATAAATAAAAAAATCCAGAAGAGAAGCTTGGAGGAGCCTATATGCAGACGTTCAGATGCGTTTGATCTCATGTAAATTCTTACATACACAATAAAGCACTCATTGCGAACCGAGCGTAGTGGCGGGACATTGTCATGTGCTTATTCACCTCAAATTGCCATGCATTAGAGGGAGACATATCCCTTATGGATTTAATCAACGCTCCTTTTGTCACTGAGTTGGTCCTTTGTTTACATCCATGCCTGGTGACTACAGCTCAGCTGCTGTCACAAGGCATATTTGCAGAGCGACGCTGACACATCATGCAGCGTTTAGAGAAATCAACTGTTTGGACGGAGCTGATACATTTGCAGCAATGGACTTCATGCAAAACGCGGTTTTGTTGGTCATTAAGAGTTGTGGATCTAGAGAGCTGCTTTTTCCTTTGTAACCTTACCCTTAAGAAATCCTCAGCTCTGGGGGCCTTGGATAGCTCACTTGCACGAGCACGTGCACCATGTACCAGGGCTATAAGTCCCTACCACAGCGGCCCGGGTTCAAATTTGACCCGCAGCTCGGTTGCTCTCTGCCTTCCCATCTCTCTCTCCCGCATCTTCAGCTGTACTATCCTCACTAAGACAAAAATCCCTAAAAAGAAATCCTCATCCTCCCACCCATGTCACAGATTCCTTTAAAAGTTCTTGAGATAGTTGATGCATCACATCATTCAAAAATTTCTCTGTGAAACTTTGACGTGGTGCTACTGTCTTGCGGGTGACGCATTGAGTGTCTTAATACTACAGAAGTAGCTGGAGTTTTGACCCTTTAAGCAAGGTTGAAATTACACCCTGGCTTTCGGGGAACGCTATTTATGGGGTGGGAGGGTACGGTACACATGTTTAAGTACAAAAACATAGGCTACTATCAATAAATTTCAGTTCAAATAGAAAATATGAAGCACGGGACAATAAATAAACAGAAAAAGTATTCACCCTTAAAGTGTGTTTTTAATACTTCTCCTTCAAGAAACAAATAAAATCCTAACTTATAGTGGACAGGCAATGGTTTGCTGTAAAATTACTTTGCAAAGTGCTTTAATATTAGCCTATTATTTATTTTAGGAACCTAAATATACAGGAAGATATACTAGACAATTTCCCTTCTCTGTGCATGGTGGACCCACTCACACACAGTAGGTGGTAAAAAGTGATAAACAGGGTTCTACAGATTGATAATAAACCATGTTATTGCATAAGCTCTCATAGTTTAGAAATGACTGATGATAGTTTAGAAATGACTCTCTAAGTAAACGCCAAAAACGATTGATGAAACAGCAAATAAGCATACACTTTCTTAGGTCCCTTGCCTTGGGGTCGCAGCTTTCTTACAAAGGCTTGTGTTAGTTCACCTGCCTGTGCTGCACCGCCACGCTGCCCCGGCTGTGTTGTGACGTGGCTTTTCCCAGTAGCCTCAGCAGGAAGCACTTGACTCTTTGAGTATATCAAAGTGAGCCGCAGACTTTGAGGGTAGGGCCGCTGTGGAGCAATGGAGAGAACCTCGGGGAGTTTGCATAGGCGACGGCTCTCTTCCTTTGTGAAACACTAGTCGGAACATTAAGATGTCACTGCTGACTGACCAATATCACCATGGGGACGCAGTGATACAGCTGCAGCTATGGATGTGAGACTTCAGAGCACTTCAAGTCAGTGGGAAGACGTTTTCTGGTGCAATAATTACGGAGCCAGTATGGGCGACAGTGTGTCTGAGGCATGACTCAAACTCTAAGCACTTTAAATACATTAAAAAAAATTATACCACGAGTCAGATTACAAAGGCTAAACTCCCCCCCCCATCATGTTTCACATTCTTTCTTTTGTTTTATTTAGAGATTCAATAGGCCTGTGAGCGTGGAGAGCTGACATTCTAATTTTACTGTCACCACTTTCTCCTCTCCCACATGAATTCTCTGATATTGTTGTTGTTGTTGCACTTTTGAGTACACTGTCATTTAATGGCGGGTTCATTCATCACAGTCAGCAGCTCCAGCCCACTCAAGCTACTGTATTCCAACAAACCTTTACATTTTAAATGCCTCCGAGTTTAGGCTTTCGCTGCTCACAGAGCGTTCAGTGCAGCTGAAAACTGAGAGCAGAGGGCAGTTGTGTGATGTTCAGTATATCATACAGGACAAAAATATGCTTTATGGGGGGTCATGACAAGTACATGTGAGGAATATAACAAATGTTCAGAGACCAAGGCTTTAATTTACAAAGGTGATACCATTTGTGTGTTGAATAATTTGATCAAAAATTGGACATAAGATTCCTGAAACTAATAAAAAGGTGAGTTTCAAATGCCTGTCCCTCAGTGCATTACACTCAGTTTCTCCAAATCACACACCCTAGTTGGCTGTGACATGGCTTTCCATCAACAAACTTGTGTTGTAATGTACCCCAAACTGTTACAGTAATTTACCGCTCAGAGGCTCCATGGTTCACAGCCTCTGAGGAGAGAAGTGACATGTCATCATGTCAGGGTCTGGCAACATGCTAACTGGCAGCGATTAGCCCTGATACAGGACACAATTTCTGATAGTAACAGCTGCTTGTGTTGTTTTTCTCACAAATGTTCCTCCTTCTCGTTACTTGTTTTCTTTGATTCCATACTACCTGGTATTTAAACACCTTCACAGCTTGGCAAAACAATCCCAACTCAAGGTCCACTAAGTAGCAGATCAGCTGACTCAGAAGATTAGTAGGAAAAATTTTAAACGAGGCTGGAAAGCAATGTTTCAAACCCAGAGTCACTCGCGAGTATCATTGGGTATTGTAATAGGTGTGCTCTTTTGCAACTGTAAACATGCCGAACAGTGATGTGACGGCATCCTGACACATCCTGAAGTATGCTGCAGCGAAGTGAGAAGTTAAACCACTGGATTTTCAGATGGAGTTTTACTTGTGCGTGGAAGTTTGACGAAATTCTATTGCAAATTTTATTAGCTGCCACTGTGTTATTTTAGTCTTGTGTTGCATCAATGGTGTCATTTCTGGGTCAAAGGGTGTCCAGACCCAGGTGAAACCTGGGCTAAATTTGGTTGACCTGTAAAAGGGTTTTGGACCTTTACTTCGTTTGACCATTGTTTGTCTAATGCTGTTAAAACAACAGCATTAGACAAACAATGGTCAAACGACGTGTGAAACAGGTTCTAAGCTAGACATTTAAAATGAAATCCCCTCTCAACTTAATTTAACTCAGTTTAGACATACAGTACATAAATGATCACACCTTGAAATATAGATTTGTTTTAATCTGCAGATGCTTTTATGCTTACTATGCAGCATGGCCTCCTGTTTGAATCAACACAACTGGAAATAATGTATATATCCAGTGCTGCACAGACACAGAACCATCTGGATGACACTGAACTGTCTTTATGTTCCGTTGGGTTGCGAGAAACTGGCGTGACCATTAATATACTCGGGCAGATATTGCACATGTGGGTAACACATATTGTAGTTCTGTTACTTCACACACTGCAGTCATTTATGCACACATACACACATTTTGACACTTACTTATCCACGTTTACAGTATTTTAATGTCATGCATTAATGTGACTTCTATATTTATGTACAGTTGGCGGGTACTCTTAATTTTCCAAACATAATCTAATGCTCCCACATAACCACCCGTACCTTTTCCCACTGCTGAAGTTATCACTGAGAGCATGACAGCAGCTCTGATAGGCTGGCTCTTCTTACTCGCTGATGTGCGGTGGGCCCCAAGGTTAGCAACAAAAACTGTTTAGCCGCAGAGATCTAAAATGGAGAGCTCCTCGTGCCGCTGTGGAGTGATAACATTCAAGCTCGGCTGGGGATGTCGCCACTGTGAAGAAGCTGTAATTTAGAGCGGGGCTGGAAAAGCTTATCTTCCTAAGCCCCTTAGCAAAATAAAGAAATAGTGGCGAAAAAAAACCCCACAAGACAGAAGCAATGAGTCACTGTCGATGGCAAACAGGAGTAAAACACACTGTCTGGATGAAGGTTCTGTGGTCAAAAAACTGAGCAGTCCGGCTTATTATTCATGGAATTTTTATGTTAAGACAGCGAGAGTCTTTTGGGTCCAAGAGGTCAATAGCCACTACATCCAGGTGACTGTCTTTGTTCTGCTGCAGGGGTTGTCGCAGCGGGAAATGAAAAAGGTAGAAATGAAATGAGATATTCTGCTTGTCTTGCTATGACAAAGCTGTTGAGCTCACTGGATGCTGAAAACCCTGACTGTGCTGGAAAAGCAACATTATTCTTTCCATGTTAGCCTTCTGCCTTGGTTTGATTCTCACCGTTTCAAATCCACCTTAAACCCCGTTTGACATGCGCTACGCCATGTGCTCCTCGGGTTAGGCTGTGGATTTCAGTGGTTCTTTCTGACCGGAATTCTCCTGGCGATATTGACATATTTCGGTGCAGAATCGCTAGCACCATCAACAAGTAAAATTCTCAAGGGTACAGTTTTAAGTGCTCATTATAACTGGCTCTCAAGATTTCAATTTCCGAGTTGTCCATGCTTCGTTATAAATTGCAGTCATTAGGCAGAAAATGTCCCGATTCTGCTTCAGACTTGAAGTTTCCTCTCAGCAGCGTCTTTGATAAATTGATAGCAGGTCTTTTAATCTCACGCTGCTTCTTTGGGGTCCTCCCTGATGATTGCTCTGTTGATGGGCTCTTTGCAAAGCGCTGTCCTTATCTCACAGCACTGAGTTTACATCTCCTTGTTAGCATGCGCCTACTGTATGCACACAGTGTTCCCTCTGCATTACATTTAAACAGCAACCTTTCCTTTTGCTTGCTTATTGGTCATTCAATTGAGAGAAATTTCACAGGGATCAGACTGAGATGTTTTCCACTGTGGAACTCTCTGTGGTAGTTAAAGCACATGGACACACACACCAACGCAGTTAGATGTTTTGAATGTGGTTGAAAGTTAAGTTTAAAGATACACGGTTTACATTGTTAAAGGAACCAACATACAACTTGCATCTGTATGATTTGCATCATTTGCATCAGTAGACTACAACATGTTACTCTACTTTTCACATGTCTGTAACTCTTTATCTAAATGCTAAAATCCTCACATTCTTCTAGAATGGTTGAAGGACTATAACACTGCCACGCACATCTCTTCACACAGTGCTATCACAACAAGATAAATCCTGTTGATGTCGGTTACCACAGTCGTTCAATCTGACAAAAGACTCTGGCCAATTATTACATCTACTTTATCACAAATGCTAACGATCCACAAAACTTTAGACGTCAACTTTTAGCAGTTTCACACTGGTTTTGTTCACAATGACAAATAGTGCTTCAATAAGCTGGGCTCTGTTTTGCGACCAAACTATGACCCGTGTAAGCAGTGCTCCAACAGTTTGGTATTTACCCCACATTGTATTTCACTGACCATGTCTGTCTGGTAATTTTGAGCCCAGCAACACTCAAGTGAGACTGTGGCTGTGACCCAAATCCATGTATTGATTGCAAGAAGGTTTAATGTGTAATGTGTTCACACTAGACAAAATAAAGTATACTGAAAGCAGACAGTGTGCATACTAAATATGGTTTCATTTTATTTATGAAGATTCCCATTAGCTGTAGCCGAAGCAACAGCTATACTTTTTTGATTATGAAGTGTGCTGTTAGTGGACAATATTCATCAATTAAAAAAAAAAAAAAAAAAAGAAAAAAAAAAAATATATATATATATATATATATATATAAACAGAAAATAAAAATACATGGAGAAAAATAATGTTGCTGTCTGTTTTTGAAGTTTAATTGGCGGGAACATTCCAAAGCTGCTATTTGATGGACACGTCACTGTATCAATTCCTGTTAGTAAAAAGCAAGTATATTGATATTTTTGTATTAGCAACTGCTAAAACCCTGTGCTATGATAATTAGTATGTATACATACTGTGTATAAGATTAGTGTGTAGTACAGATTTGGGGCACAGCTAGTGTCTTAGTCTCAGAAGTTGTACAGACGTCTCTGTACCAGTCCTGTTTTGGACTTAAAGTCTCTCTGCTTAGAATTTGTTCATCTATCTATGATGTGTGATACAGTACAATTAAGACTGAATTAATGTTGGACTGATGCTGTCATATTAATGGCTTCAGCAAACTATTATTGCTTTTATTATTTAATTATAGGTAATTATTCAGTAATTAACTGAAAAACACCATCTGGCACCTTTGGCTGCAGACAATATAATTTCCTGGAGAAGCTCCCTTCCTTTGTTGCGCTATCGTTGTCTTGCATCAATGTGATAGGCTCAGCTGTTTCTGGGTAGGAATTAGTCCATATAGTTCCTTTAGTGTGAATACAGTCATTATGTCGGCGCCCTTCCCTTTAACTGTAACACTGCGTGGCCCGTGTTCCACATGATTACATGAAGTGGTGTAATTGTGCTGTAATTAGCTATAATAAGCTGCTGGCAAGCATATCCTGGGATGCAGGGAAAACTGCCAAAAATAGAAAATATAGGTGAGAGCTAAAAAGGGTAGTGATGTGTGCCTCAGATGATCATTTTGTGAACCTGCAAATTCCAACACAAAACAGCAGGTATCACTGACACTGTAACGACAAAATCAACCCCCAGCAAAAACCATTCAGTGCCTGAGTGGAATGCGCGACAGTGAATGCCCACTGTACCCCTGCTAATCCCATTTGATGAACACTATGCGGTGATGGCTGTGAATTGTTACTGTGAATTGAGATGTTGAGTTGTGCTCCCAAGAGACAATCGTTGCCAGAAAAAAAAATAAAAAAATCTTAGTTTCATGTTTTGCTGGTGAAGCAAACACAGTAAAAAAAGAAAGACAAAAAATGCCACACAGCCTCAGGCATTGAGCCCATATAATCCCACAGCACGCTATCCTTTAGATGTCAACAGTGGAAACAAAGCCTCAATTTGTTGCTCGTATGAAGTGGGTGCTGAATGGAGGCACGATGAGACAGACAGGGCCTCTCACACACTGATGACGAGAAAGATAATATAAACAAATTGTTTTGACAAAGAGTCACCTTATGAATATTTAACAATGGAAGCTATGGACTCTTCTTTACAGTTTTTCTCACCCACTTTGGTACATTTTTCAAATCACCCTAACATTTGCAACACAGTAAGTGCATCGAAACAGATCGAACAAACAGCCCAACATAGTGGATTACCTGCAAACACGGCTGGATTGGTAATCTTTATTTATATAACTGTTTTTTAAAGAGGTGGTATTATGCTTTTTGGCTTTTCCCCTCTCCTTTATTGAGTTATATATATTTTTTGTGCATGTAACAGGTTTACAAAGTGAAAAAGCCCAAAGTCCAGCCCAAAGGGAGTTCCCATCTCCCACAGAAAGCTCTGCTCTGAACCGCTTGAAAACAGCTGGGTTGTAGTCCAGCCCTTCACTTCCTTTACTTGTGACGTCACAATGAAAACAGGTCACAAAGCTTGCCAAGCAGCTAGCGGGGTCAGGCACGCCCTCAAACCAAGCTAGTCTGAGCGGACGTCCTTTGGCTCGACTCACCTTTGATTGGGTTTCCATTGTAGAAATGTTGCACCTGTACCTGCTTCCAGGTACTTTTTTTCGTATCACCTCCGTCGAGGTTCCAAGCGAGCTGAGGGATACTAAAATGTAAAGTGAAAACACAACAGACTGCTGATTGGTCAGAGAGAATATTCACTATTCACTGCATCGTCATTGCGTGCGCCAGACAGAGGACAGCAACAGAAAGTTTTACAGTTTTCGTATGGAATTTCATCACTAAATCCACTTCTGAGAAGTTTTGAGGTGAGAAATCAACTGTGTAGATTTAGAATATTGAAAGTTTTTCGAGAAGTGATGGCGGAACAAAAATGTGCTAGAATATTTTCGGAGTTGAGGAGCTCCGCAAGTGGCTGCGGGGGCCTGCCGCCCGCTCACAGAGCCCTCTGCTCCCGCCGTCACACAGACCGCTGCAGCAACAACAGCAGAGGAAAACACAGCTGGAAGGTTTTCATACCGCTTATCTGTCTAACATTTTAACTTAAAAAAGAGAAAGCTGTGTGCATCGCTGGTGTGTGTGGAGCATTGAACATTACGTTGCGGCAGCTGTGTGTGGCGTCACTATGACGACAAGCTACGTGCAGTATGAGAAAAATATTGTGTTTTTTGAAAACTAAACCATGTAAACCTGTTCTGGTCCAAACCCTAATTAAGATTTTGAACCTGAAAATGAGCACAATACCACCTCTTTAAAAAATGGGCCAACGACCGGCCCATTGGGTGATTTTCTGTACTGACACTGAGCCGGCCCAATCACATCTCTTACTAGCACCCACCCCCTCAAAATAAATCTTCAGACAGAGGCCACCAAATACGCGAAAACAACAGCTATGTTTGCTACCGGGGCTGCAGTAGCTTCAGCATCAGCTGCAGTACCCTGTGTAGAGCAGGCACAGGCACCTGAAGGAGTAAAGGGGAGCTGTGGCCGCTGACAGGCAGAGAAGGAGGCTGTATTAGCAAGTGACTAAGTGAGAGAGTGAGCAGGAGGAGAGTGGAGGTGAAGCCGTAAGCATGAGTAGCTCAACCTGTAGGGAGGGAGCAGGGAGGTGGGGTGATTTACACTGGGGACGCTGGGGACAGCGTTGTCACGTCATTTTTCCGTGGATTTAGACCAGAATGTTTTGACAGTAGCCCCAAATGTAACTCAGCAACAACATAAAAAATATTTTCCAGCCTGTCTCGCAGCTCTTGTGCTACTCGCAATACTACTACTTTTAGAGAGAGAGAGCGCATTGCTCACAGCTTCAGGGCTTGTCAACTACTACTTATTTGTCCCGAGCAAAATTGTAATCAAAACATTTAAATATTAATTTTGGCGATCAGCGTCTAGTCAATGTACTTGCTACACAAACGGTTAACAGTCGCCACAAAGTAGTGAGAGAATAACAGGACACACCTGACCGCGACACAGACACCTGTCGCTCTCTCTGCTGTCTCTGTCCCCCTCCTCAGAGACACTTTGCTCTGTTTGACTGTCTGTCTTCTCCAGGATGCTTAATTCCCTCTGAAGCGGCTGTGAGATGAACTTTATCAGAGGTGCGGAAGTGAACACGTGTGTGGATGTGTGGTGATATTTCTGTCTGATCACAAGTGTTTTCAGTTTCGGTTTTCTACCTCTGATGAACAGCAGTGAGCTCGTCTCATCCAGTACAGTCCCAGACGGGCTCTGTGTCTGTCAGACGGTCTAAAGTGGGTAGCAGCCTACTACCATATCAGCAGAGCAATAACGCAGGGTAATGCACAGCGGAGGGGCAAGTAGATTTTGTTAAAATATAATGACTTCATTCTCATAAGATCTCATAATATTACATCTCAAATTGTTATTCTGCAAATGTCAGAGAACACAGATATGTGGGAGAGATTTTTAATGTGCAGAAAGTTTTGAACATGAGCTGCTGAAACATAGGAGCTATTAAGATGCAGGGGTTATAACTGAATTAAAATGAATTCAATTATCATTGAGAAGAAAAGGTGCAACATGCACATTTAAAGACTTTAGGTTACTTCAGTCATGCCTGCATGTGTGTTGACTCAGCAGGGATGAAATAAAATAAAAAACAGGAGAAACATATTTGACAGCAATACAGAATGCCTGAGAGCCTTACAGCACTTTTTATTTTTTGAATTGTTACCTGAATTTTGTGTTTCCTTTTATATAAATAAAGACATTTCCTCAATGAATTGGTGCAGAAAAATTCACCAGAATGCAGGAAATTAAGTATTTAAAGCCCAAATTTTTCAGGGGGAGGACCCACAGACCCCCCTCTTACATCTTAAAAATGTTAAAAAAAAATGTTTTATCAGTAGTAATTATAAAAATCATAATAAATGTATTTTAAGGTCTATGATATTTAATAATTAAAATGTAGCTCAACGATTTATAGGGTTCAGTTTGACAAATAGCATAACAAGGTAGCAGTTTTTGAGGGTTGATAAATGTATGTCTCCAGAATGCAGGAAATTAAGTGTTTAATGTTTACAATCTTCTCCCTCAGACCCCCCTATCAAGTATTTCGTCAATACATTTTTTTCCCAAATACTAAGCCTATTAAAATATATTGTTGTCTTGTTGTCATGGCCCTACTATTGTGTGCAGTGTCAAGTCTCATGGGCTAAGAGTTTTGTCAAACCCCTAATCTAAGCCCTTAAAAGCAAGGATGGTGTAATAGTGAGGGGTGTCTACCCCTACCTTCAAATGCCTTGCTCAAAATCCTTATCCTATTGCTGAAAAGCAAATCTTTGTCGTTGAACATGTCAGTGTGATCAGAAAGACAAGTTCTTGTGTCATCGTTTATGAACAAGATAGTCAAAATGCTTAGTCGTGTTATCAATATAACACATAAGTCTTTAAATGTTTTCTGATGTAAACGTTTTGAAAATGTACACGGCTGCACTTTTTCAATATGGCATATCTATTTCAACATTATGGAGCTATACATTGCAAGAGATTGGACAGGATTCACAGTCACGTTTTTACTGTTTGTACTGTAATCTGTTGACAGAGCATGTCACTGTAATGCAGAAAAGACAAAGAAAGGACTGTTTTACAGCACTGCATAACACAACGGAAGTTGTTAAAGCATGTGAAACACTCCTCAGGCCCCGATCAGACAGAAAGCTCTTTGCAGGTACGAAAAAATGAGGCGCACAGCACTGCCTTTTTTGGTTGAATCCGAAACCTTCGCTAAGCCACGCCCCGAACACACAGCTGGCCAATCGCAGTATAGGATGAGGTCCGACACTTTCATCGTTTTCTAGCTTTTTTAGGTTGTATTTTTCTAAGATCTGGTCAAACGCTGTTCCTGGGTCACTTGTAATAGTTACAGTCAGGGCGGCAGGGGCTCAGTCTGTAAGGATTAGGCTGCAAACCGGAGGTTCGCCGGTTTGAATCCAGCTTGGACCAGAGTAGCGGAGCGTAGACTGGTAGGTGGAGAGTACCAGTTCACCTCCTGGGCACTGCCGAAGGAGGCCTTGAGCAAGCCCCTGAACCCCCATACTTGCTCGGGGAAGGGGGTTCAGGGAGAAGATACTAACATAACAGAGTGAAAACATTGAGTTGTCTCAGTCGTTGAGATGCGGTGGTTCACTTGTACTGTGTGGCTTTATCCAACAAAATTGACAATATTTCTCCAGTGGCAATAGACAGCCACTAAACTGCTGTCTCAGAAGGTGTCTAACTGGACAGCAAGGCATCAAGTGCTGTTCGAAATGGCTCAAACGATCTCTTCCTGTCTCCTGAGATGCCTTCAAGCTGCCCCAGTAATGGCCAGTTTTGAAGGCAGCATCAGTGCTGACTTTATAATGACAGCCGCTGGAGCTTTCGAAAACTGGTCAAGATGGCAGACAAACAAGCCGAATTTGTACACAAATATACATTTTTAAATGTTTTTAGTAGTTTTCTCACTTCGATTTTTGAAATTTAGCAAGAACTAAACACTGAACTGTAATATTAATATTAACTAGTAAGCTGATGCTAAGGCTATCTGCTCTTCTGACAGCCAGAAGAGACGCAAGACAGCGTGCTGACGTTTAGCAGCAGCTGTCTATTACGGTATCGAGGCAGCTAGGCAACTGCCTTCCGTTTCGAACATACCCTCCGCGCGGAGCAACACCACAGAGCGACACCGCTGGGCCAGGCGACTACTGGAGTGTCGCTTCCAGTGTGGAAAGACCTTTTTTAATATATATATTGGCATATATATTATATATTGACTGCTCACTGTGTATTGTTACTGTTCACTGTGTTTGGTATTGTGTGTATCCGGTGAATGGTCTGAGGGCTGTGCTGCTACTGTAGTATGTTGTGATTTGTTGTTGTCTATTCTTATTTTGTCTATGCACCATACTAAACAAGCTGTATACTTGAATGCGAAGAATAACGATAAAGTTTGACTTTATGTAATTTTTATTTTGACAACATGTTCAGCCATTTTGCATGTAGTGACTTATGCAATAAACTATTGCCTAGATGTTTTGGGGTGTAAGACTATTTAACAGAGAATGGGTAAAATACATTGTGATCAGCATGACATAAGCACTTGATAATGTAGGAAACAGCAGACAATTGTACATATTCCTTTGCTTCAATGTGTCAAAGCATTTGCAGTTTGTTCAAAACAACGAGAAATTGCTTTATGATGCGCACAAGTGATGATGTGGGGGTTGTAGTTTTGAGAATTTCAATTCTGATCTGAGAAATGCACTAAAGCGACTGAGAAAAACTGCAAATGCAACAGTTTAGAAGTGGTCAGACTTCTATATAACAACTGACATGTTGTGGCCACAGACAGTCAATATCTGCGATCTGAGATCCTTTCTGTGATGTACGGCAACATCTCTGGTGCTACATGCTCATCAGTGTGGTGTTTGGTAGCACTTCTTAAGGGCCACTTCTCAGTTGGAGCGGACTGATCATTTCATTGCTGCTGGGATCCTGTTTAATGAAAATGTCAGTGCTTGAAGTGGGGCAGTACGCACTGGTACGCAGTACTGACACCTCGACATTTTACTCTTTGGTGTGCCGGGACTTTTTCTTGTGTACAGGCACTTCTCACAAGCTGCCGGTACTCTCCTCTGCCCTCTCCATATCAGGTTCTCTGGGCACTATGCGTAGCGCTCACCTGTTCACGTTCACGCCTGCCAGCTAATGTCTGTCGGTGGAGAGAGACGAGGGAGAAGAGAAGCTCGGGTGCCTTTCAAGCAGCTACAAAAAGTAGCTTGTCAATGTCAGTTTTGATGAACCGACCAATCACAGGCTGGATGGGGCGGGACATTTAAAATGATTGACAGATAGGTGTCATTTTCGCTGGGGATGCTGGGGACAGATCAGAATCAGAATGTCTCCATCACTTTTTGAAAGGTTTTGTTAAAAATGTTCTGAACACCAGCAACAAGAAATGTTAAATAACAAATGAACGAATGCACTATAAAAAAAAAATTGCAATGCAGTTGAAGTATAGAAGAAACAAATCTGCATTGTCCAAAAAAGTATCTTAAGCTAAAACAACAAGCTGCTGATTACTTAATATTATATTTTGAATTGTCTCCTGCCACCTTAATTTTGTTTCCCTTCATATAAATAAAGACATTTCCACCATAAATTGGTGCAGAAATTAAATGTTTAATTCTCAGTCTTCTGGGGGACGAACCAGACCCATATATTTCAGCAGTGAATACTTGTTCAAAATACTGTTAAAATATGTTCTCATCTTATTCTCATGACCCAAATGTCGTCACAACCCTAATCTGAGCCCTTATGTCCCCGCCACTACAACACAAAGTGACGTCCCAATCAGGAAACCTTTAAAACGTTGAACTTATTGTTCTGTATGAATGGTTATGATTATGACAAGTTAGTACTTGGCATTAACAAATCAGAGACTAACCACCATGTAGAGCATTTTTCTTGCACAATAATTTAATGACTGAATCGGCTGTTTTTTCCAAATGGAATTTATATTGTAGCCTACTAGTGGTAAACTATATTAGTAGTCTATAACCTACCGCACTGTTCAGCACTTCCTGTGAGAACTGCAGTTACTGGCCCTGGGTTCTCCCGCTACATACTGCCTTACGACAGTTGTTGGAGCCACCCATCACCCCACCAACATCGTCACCCCTTCTAAAAGCAAACCTACTCCCTAGTTCAAAGTGTTGAGTCATCATTTTGTCGACTTCATCCGTAAATGTAACCACTCTTTGTAAAATCAAAATGAAATGGAGTTGAACTGACAGCTAATCGTAATCTCAATAACAACCTCACAAACTCAAAATAGGCCTGCAAGCTAACAATAGCTTGCCAGCGCGAGGGTTGACTCAGCCACCTCCATCAGTCATGTGACTGTTATCTTCTGTCTCCATGTTAGTAAATTTAAAATGCAAATGAAGACCGTCTCAACAGCCCGGTAGGGTCCTCTGCTAGTTTTCTTTTGTTTTCCTCACCTATACCTGTCTCCCTCTCTATTTTGAACAAGAACTGAGCTGCTAAAGGGCGTAAAAAACATTGCAAAACGTCGTTTTTAAGAATTTCCAAGGAATTTCTTGTTGTTTTTGTAATGGAGTTCCCACTTTTAATACATGTGTGTATTGTATGTATGTTTGTGTACTTCAATTATTTATGTGCCCGTTGAGAAACCAGTAGAGAGCTGCTTGGAAAAATCTGATGTGTTGAAATAACAACTTGGTTGCTGCACTGCCTTGCTCCTGAGCCTGAAGGTTTGGGTTGGGAATTGAGGTAATACAGTGGGACACTATGAGATTTTTGTGAATCATATAAGCTAGTTTTTGTGTGAGGATGATTGTACGCTAGGTACCATGATTCAGCTGTTACACACACCTGAGCAATAACATCATCTATCATACTGCTCATTTGGAATAACTGTCTCCTCATACTTCCCATGATTCATTTGACATGATTTTTTTAAACAGCCTAGAGCACTGTATAGTACTGAGCTCTTCTCCATGAAATGACCCTATGAACATACCAGTAATAATCAGTGAACAATACCCTGCCGAACCCGAGCCGAGCTCTGCTTTGTCCGCATGATTCAGCCTCACTAAAAGGCAAATTATCCCAGACTGTTGCTCCATTCTTCTGCTTGAGTAAATTGCTTCTTCTCTCAGTAGCAACAATAGCTGTCTCACTGACAGAGACTCAGCATCCAGGAAAAACAACGGGGGAAAAAAATGTGTCACTCAATGTTCCTCCTTCATCCATCATGCAGCTCATTTTAGGAGAACTATTTTTTTTCATGTGGCGCAGCCCTCTGGTATCAACTACTCCTTGCAAACAAAGCACCCGCCAGTTTTGGTCAAGCCCAGCCTGTGTAGTTAGTCTTTCATCCACCAGTGAGGCTGAAGAGCCCCCCCATGCATCAGTCACCATGGTGTGCAGAGCTGTCTCAGACTGATAGGGAGAGGGAAAGCAACAATGGCATGCTAGGTGATCAAATAAAGTTCCTCTCCAGCTATCCCGGCAGCACTTCTTTTACGTCATTGAATAGAAAAATAGGATGTTTACTGGGAAAGGTGAAAGTAAGTGTGTTAGTGTGTAGTCCAAGGTGTGCTCTGTTGTGTTTGGTGATGTCACGGTGTACTGACACACCCTGGAGTACACTTCTACATCACTGAAGCAAGATGAGAAGTAAAACCACTAGATGTCAACAAACACAGGACTTTCAGCTGTTAAGTTTGTCTTTGAGAGGTTTTTTATGATACAGACTGGGGGTGTGGAGATTGAAAGACATAGGCATTTACTAGAAAGGAAGGGTGCGAATAAAAGATGCTAATTGGTTGCAGTATGGGAAGTATAGGATCCAGCACTTTTGGAGATTGACCAATACTATGGATCCAAAAATCTGGAAAATTTAAATCTGTATAGTATTTAAATCTGTCTTAGTGCAGGACTAAATCACTGCGGTGCCCCTTTAAAGACCCTGAAAACCTTTTTCTGGGTTCCTTTTACTGGTCTAGAAAAGCTACTGTCCATAAAGTCACATCAAACCACACCCACACAAAGTCTTAATACAACAATATCTGAGAATGCTTAGTGACAGCTAGTTTTCACTCATTAGGAATGTTTTTCTTCTGTGGCAGTAAAACATGACAGACAGACAGATAGATAGACTGATAGATAGATAGATAGATAGATAGACTGATAGATAGATAGACTGATAGATAGATAGATAGACTGATAGATAGATAGACTGATAGATAGATAGATAGACAGACAGACAGATAGATAGACTGATAGATAGATAGATAGACAGACAGACAGATAGATAGACTGATAGATAGATAGATAGATAGATAGACTGATAGATAGATAGACTGATAGATAGATAGATAGACTGATAGATAGATAGACTGATAGATAGATAGATAGACAGACAGACAGATAGATAGACTGATAGATAGATAGATAGACAGACAGACAGATAGATAGACTGATAGATAGATAGATAGATAGATAGACTGATAGATAGATAGACTGATAGATAGATAGATAGACTGATAGATAGATAGATAGACTGATAGACTGATAGATAGATAGATAGATAGACTGATAGACTGATAGATAGATAGATAGACTGATAGACTGATAGACTGATAGACTGATAGATAGATAGACTGATAGATAGATAGATAGATAGATAGACTGATAGATAGATAGACTGATAGACTGATAGATAGATAGATAGATAGATAGACTGATAGATAGATAGATAGACTGATAGACTGATAGATAGATAGACTGATAGATAGATAGATAGACTGATAGATAGATAGATAGACTGATAGACTGATAGATAGATAGATAGATAGATAGATAGACTGATAGACTGATAGATAGATAGACTGATAGATAGACTGATAGATAGATAGATAGACTGATAGACTGATAGATAGATAGACTGATAGACTGATAGATAGATAGACTGATAGATAGATAGATAGACTGATAGACTGATAGACTGATAGACTGATAGATAGATAGATAGATAGATAGATAGATAGACTGATAGACTGATAGACTGATAGACTGATAGATAGATAGACTGATAGATAGATAGATAGATAGATAGACTGATAGATAGATAGACTGATAGACTGATAGATAGATAGATAGATAGATAGACTGATAGATAGATAGATAGACTGATAGACTGATAGATAGATAGACTGATAGATAGATAGATAGACTGATAGATAGATAGATAGACTGATAGACTGATAGATAGATAGATAGATAGATAGATAGACTGATAGACTGATAGATAGATAGACTGATAGATAGACTGATAGATAGATAGATAGACTGATAGACTGATAGATAGATAGACTGATAGACTGATAGATAGATAGACTGATAGATAGATAGATAGACTGATAGACTGATAGACTGATAGACTGATAGATAGATAGATAGATAGATAGATAGATAGACTGATAGACTGATAGACTGATAGACTGATAGATAGATAGACTGATAGATAGATAGATAGATAGATAGACTGATAGATAGATAGACTGATAGACTGATAGATAGATAGACTGATAGATGGATGCATTTTCAGTATCAGTTTCACTGCTGAAGAAAATTATGATGGCCTGCACTGTTATCTTTCTCTGGGGTTTTAAAGTCATTAGAAGAGCCTTTCTCAAAGAGCAGTGTTTTTCTGAAGCCACAATAGACCCATAAGGGCAAATGTTGCTCAAAGCGTTGAACGGACTCAGACAGCACCATGGATGACAGTGACACGGTTGGAGATTGCTAGCAATAAAGCTGTGGATGTACTTTCATGGCCGTGGCACTGGCAGCCTAAGCCTGATACCGCCGCTTCATCCTCTGTGTCTCTCGCCCCTGACAAGATTGCAAAGAGAGCTGTTACTGACTAATAAACATTACAGAGTGCCAGCTCTGCCTGACCAGGCAAACACACAGCATCTTTGTGCCCAGGCCTGAATTGATAGCTGTGGTAGTCTGGCTTCTGACAAGGCTGATGTTCAGCTATCTCAGTGGCCCCCTTCTTTCACTGCCTCTCCCGCAGCGACTGCTCTGACACCCTTTAACGTGCTTAATACCCCTGGCATTTATGAATGCTTAGAATGGCCTTTTAGATTGGTTTAAAAGTGTTACGTTATGTTTATTAAGTGGCAGAAAATGTTCATAGGGGGTGAAAAAATATGTAAAGGTTATTTGATTTTTAACAGCTCTTGAAGGGGCAGGAAACAGTTTATACATTAAAAAAATACTACCCTTGCGCTGGATGTGAGACTGTATTATCATAGCCTGATTGCTTTACATAAATGTTAACGGCATAGAATCAGCCGACAGATGTTACATCAACAGGCAAGTACATTTTCTCTCAATTAGTCTGAAGTGCTTGTGTAAACATTCCGTGTGATTATTTAAAGATAGGAGAAACAGGCCTGGTGTGTTCTTTATAATGGCTGCGGTAATGGCTGTACGCTTTGTAAAAAAAAACAGAAAAGAAAAAATAGAAAGTCATTTTTCTCCCATTCAAGTGAACGAGTCCAGCGGTGGTAGTGCAACAAAGAGAATCCACAGATATTGTGCCGCATCAAATGATGACTCAGATTATGATTATAAGTCAAATGAGTTTTCACAGAGGCAGAATGAGCTCAATTACCAGCATTAATGGAACTTAGTGGTGACGGTGGAAATGGAAAGGGGATGGATTAAACTTGGCCTTTGGCAGGTGCGCAGCAAATTATCTCATTCAAGGGTAGTGCCCAAATCATGGATCACTTTGTCCTGTTTGGGTAAATGAGGAGAAGCAAAAAAAAAAAAGAGTTGCGTATTCAAGAGTTGTTTGTGTATGAGATAAATGCAGTTAGGTAGGTGGGTGCACATCACTGTGTGTATCTTCTGCATTTGTTGTGTAGCTGTATTCACATTTGGATTTTTGCATGATTTAGATTTCCCTTTTAAGTATGAGTAGGTGAGAAATACAAAAAATCAAAGGCATATATGTTGTGCACACATTAGAGCTGCTTGGAAACAAAAATGATTTCAGTGTGTGGGTTTAATTTCAATAAATAGAGCCACATAACCAGTCTTTCTGAGTGCAGCGAACTATCTGGCTACCATGAAAGTAGGGCCCAACGAATTATTATTTGTATTAAAATTGCAGTGTTAAAGAGGTCACATTCTGCTTTTTGCTTTTTTTGTGTGTGGATGTAATAGGTTTGCAAAGTTAAAAAGCCCAAGTCAAAGGGAGTTCCCATCTTCCACAGAAAACACAGCTCCTGAACTGCCTGAAAACAGCTCGTTTGTAGTCCAGCTTTTACTTCCGAAATCTATCTGTGCCACTAACACGCTCAACAATGCTCAACTAGCAGCTAGTCAGGCAAGCCCTTAAAAAACACTGGTGGAGAAACGCACTGAGCTGAAGCACACACAGCCACAAGGCGTCCATCTGTTGCTTCCTCTTACCTCCACCTTCACTTCCGAACATTAGCCAGTCAATGGCAATGAAGTTAATGTTGAGGCAGTGCACAGTTAAAATGATACGTATGAAAGATAAATTTCTTACAAATGAAAACCTTGAAGCAGAGGAAATTCTTCTCATTCAGGGGAATCCATTTAACATTACACATTTCCTGACAGCTATTTCGGAACCTTTGAAATAGCCGTCAGGAAAAGTGTGATTGGATTCCCCTGAATCACTTTTGTTGAAGAGGATAATAAAAAACAAAAGACTAAAAAAAAAAGTTGTTGAGAGCAGGAGTCAGACTTGCAATCCTGTGCTCTACCAACTGAGCTAACCATTAACACTGCAACGTAATCTGAAAGTATCCTAAAGAAACTCACTGGCCAACCCTTGTATTCAGCTTTGGATTTGTAATCTTGAGATCATAAAAAAATTATCCTGTTATCACGGGAAAACAACAGTCATTATCTCACTTTCACTGCTCTTATTGCATTGTTTTCAGCTTCAGTAGGAAGCTGCTTTCAATGAAAAACCCCTAAAAACCCACTGTACACTACCTGCTCAGTACCAAACGGCAGGCTGCTATGGGATCAATATCAAGCTCCATAAAGCTGTGGGGAACTGCAGATTTAGGTGATAATTATCTGTTCACTATACCATTTTCTCATTGTCACATTGTTTTGACATTGTCATTTGATAAGTTGTCATATTAAATATTGATTATAGCCATTTCAAGCTTCATAGGGCACAGTTTCAAAGTTCCTCACCAATGGCTGTACCCAAAATAACTTGACTATGACTTCTATAAGTTGGTCAAACAACAACTCTCTTTTACTACTGAGATGTGTCAAAATGTCTTATATAAAAAAGCCCTATATAGTAGGCTAGTCAACTAGGGTTAGTATGGCATTGGTTTGATGATAACCTACCAAGACTTTAAGGATTACACTGCTGGAAGTTTGACTTCTCCTCTGCATTAGAAGATCTCAGCAAACACAGAATGATTCAGGAAGCTCATAGGTGGACAGTAGCCATGAAACATGCCAGAATTTATTTTGTCAGAGCTGTTGTTAAGCTTCTCCAACTGGGCCTGGGGTTTATAGGGGCACGCCTTGATCTCAGCTTATACCTTACTCAACACTTCCCTGCCATTCATAAACAACACTTTTTTGCTGGTATAGTGTTGACCATTAAGAAGAGTTTAAACCACAATTAACCATCAGGTTTCTTTAACTTTCACTCTGGAGGAAAAATCTGCCTTTAAACTCGGAAGACATAACGATTTGATACTTAACGTGATAATTATCGATATCCAGAGATATGAAACTTTTCGTTGTGATAACATTTTTGGCCATATCGTCCAGCCCTAATCACAGGATAATAGCACTAAAATGTGAAAGAAGTAGTAATGTAAGCCACCATAAGCTAGTTGTCACACCACCAAGTAAGGCTGTAGCAGCAAAACCCCTGAGTGTATTAAATTGAATAACAGTGCTTTTTATAGCTAATGAGCCCAACTTTTATTTCGTCAGAGGAGGAATTTGCTATCTGTTCCTTTAAAAGTTACATAGTCTTGACTTTAAATGACAATGACCCGATCAGTGTAATTGTGTTCATGAAGCTACAAAATGTATTTAGTTCACCTGTGCTGTGCAAAAATAAAAAGCCTTGTTGAAGGAGAATGAAGACTGTAATTGAAAACAGACAATAATCATTCATCTAGCTTTGCAACTGTGATTTCACCCAGGGTTAATATTTTGATGCAAAAACTAATCAAAATGATTTACTCTATTACTAAGACTATGCTTGACAATATTAGCAAATTTCTTTTTCCTATTTTGTATATTTCATGAGCATGTATTACAGAATCTATGACTGGCTGCATCGACTCAGCTATAACTCTCCTGATTCTAGTCTGCCACTCTAACAACTTTGTCTCATACTTTTTTACGTGTCAATAATTTAAATACAAAGTATCCAAAGATTTGCCATTGTTACTATATGACTGTTCTCAACCTTTTTTGGGGCCAGCGCCCCCCTATCCTTCATCCAGGTCCTTTATCACCCCCATCAAATAAGATGTAGGCCTATTGCCCTGAATCTTACTATTATTATTATGAAAACACTGTGTCCTGTACTCACTACACTCCAGGAGGACAGCAGTTGTACAGCTTCGAGAGCTGCCAGGTCACTACAGGAGCCCTGATCACGCAACCCTTCACTGTGTGTCAGATACAGATCCCATCCACGGCTATTTGTAACTGTGCTCCACGCAAGAGCATAAAAAAGTATGACTCTGTTTCTTAGTAATATTGCACTACAAACAGACACCATTTGCATTTCTCATCTTATGAGCACTGTTGAAAACACACATTTACAATTAACACTTTTTAGGGGGGAAGGGTTACGCTTTTCTTTTTCTTTAGTAGTAGTCTAACATTTATGAGAGGGCTATCTTTCAACAATCTACTATTTATGGTGGGTTGGTTGAGACATATAGATATTCCTGATTTGTAATATCATTACCATCTTAATTTAATTGTAGACTGGCAAAAGCCCAATTGAATTTGAAACACATTCTCACTCCCAACTCTTCAAATACGGCAGCTTGGTCAGCGGCCTTGCACTTCAAACCGTGATGCTCTATGCACCCCTAAAGCGTCTTCGTTTTGCATGTGCAGGGCTCCGTGGTTAACTCTCTTCATGCTACACCACCTGACTTCAGTGGCACATTATGCTAAAGGGATACCTACGGCGTCATAGTTTTAAATATACGGTCACTGACCAAGCTGCCGCATTTAACAGTTTGGGAGTGAGGATGAGTTGGAATATGTTGAATATTTTCAAAATGCAGTGGTAATGATAGATGAGGGCATGGATTCAGTATATTCAGCCTTCAAAAACAGGTTAACTGCCTGCAAAAGTACCAGCACTTTTGATTAGCAGCTAAAGTAAACACAACCCTGCTTACTGGACTCATTAAATGTCAGTCAGCTTAGCCCCACTACTTCGGAGACTGCTGCAGCGTGTGAGCACTGTGCAGAGCAGCATGCCCACTCAGGAGGGAAAACATTGATTTTTTTTTCCCTTGGATAACAAGGCTTGACCGACTTGGGTGCTTGCCTGAGTTCGATTGCTTCCTCTCTCTGCTGGTTGTCTATACAGATCTGAGACGTACGCATCAAAATTCTAAATGTCTTCAAGCAGCTTTGAATGTCATTAGAGAGAGGTGACCGCACAGCCTTTGACTGATGCCATTTAACACAAGTCTTCATACAGGTTGATTAATAACAAAGTGTCTGATGTTCAGTCAGGGAGACTGGACAGGACTGGAGTGAAAACTGGGAGACAAATTTCTGCTGGAATCAGCAGGAGCTTAGATTGATTAAATGCAGCATTTCTACAACCAGACTGGATGTTGGAAGTTTTTGACAGTTCCACATTTAGAAAGGCAGTGGCAGCTGGGAATACTTCATTACAACATCTCAAGAGAGGAATTTCAAATCTGTGTGACATGCAGTCATGTAGCTGGAGGGTCCAGTATTTCACTCATTGGATTTTCTATGCTGAAACAAAAATCATACAATGAAAAATGGGGCCAGTTTCATTACATTTTATTCACAAAACAGAATTTTGCGTTATTTTTCTTAGAGCTTATTCAAGTTTACACATGAAGGTTAGTGTACTGTCTAATAAAGGGAGCTTTTCAAAGTCAGAAAAAATAACCCTGTCGTGTCATCTAGTTTATTTCAATTTTGGCTTGAGAGGCCAAATTTATTACAGACAGCCTGTGTTATGCACTGGGGTGTGGAATTTGGAAGATGATTGCCATTATTAGGCAGGAATGTTCTAAATAAAGACACTATTGGTTTGCATTATGGGAGGTGTAGGCTCCAGGGTTATGGGGGTGTGACTCAGCATCTGCTGCTTTGATTTTGATCATTCTTTTCTCTCACTAGCCTCCAAACTGTACTAAATTACTGGAGCACCTTTTTTAAGTATTTTTACAAAGCCTATCAAACGGAACAAAGCCAATCCTCATCACAGCAAATTGAAAAATTGGGGGTAATTGGGAGTCAAATTGGGTTGATTGGGTTGGTTAAAGATCGTTTTCAAATATCTTATCAAGAAGTGAACTGAATGAATTCATCTGTGTGTTGTGTGTGTGTGTGGATGTCTTAGACAGGACAGCACAAACAAGTCCTCTCTCAAGGTCAGCAGGGGTTTTCTAAAGAAGAAAAATCACATATTCTGTGATACAGAAGGTATTGAAGTGTACTGTAAAAAGTTCCAGCAGACTTTGCGCTGCAGACAATCTTTTCAGTAGACTTTGCTGGCAGCAGTATTGTGAGGGACCTATATAACAAAGCAACTTAGTCCGGTTCCCTCTGGGTTACCTGGCTTCAATGAGGTTATCAAGGATCACAAATGTGGTTATCAACTGTTAAAGCAGTTTTCCAATAAGTTATCAGCACATTCACTTGAAAGAGGCAGTTTTTAATGAAGTCACATATTTCAATATCAAGATTGGAATATTTAATATGAGATTAGACTGAACTGTTACTGTTCAGCATAATAAAAACACATAATATGATTTCACTACTAAAAGAAAAAGAACAGTACTAATGATGCCCAAACACTAAAAGTAAGGCTAGTATAAAGTGTGCTAAACTGGAGTGGCTATGTCTAGGGTCCATCAGCCACGTTTCTACGGTCCTATTTTTGGTCCTATGACATTATATTGTCATAGGACCAAAAAATACAAGAGCTTCCATAGACACATTTTCCATTCCTATATGTGACATATGAAATAATTTAATTTCATGAAATCATGTGCTTTTTTGTGTTTTAGTTTCAGAATAGAAAATCAAATGAACTTGGAGTCAGAGATTGTAATCTGAGTTAATGTTTGGTGACCTTAATGGCCCTTAAACCTTAAAACTCTTATGAGCGCTTCTGTTTTTTAATCTACACTTTCTGTATGAACTGACACAATACTTGCATAGTTGCATCTTATTGACTATGATGTTCAGTGGTGCAAACAACCATGGAAAAACCATGGTTACTTTACTCATTTGGCAGACACTTTTATCCAAAGCGACTTACATTTGAGGAACAACATACAAGCAACCGTAAAGTAAGACAACCAAGTAACAATAGATACTAGTAAGAACAGCAATAAATACTAGTAAGAGCTAATAACGCATGTGCCATCAATGGGATCAATACCTAGGGGAAGCAATGGGAGTTAACAAACAGTGCAATCAAGGCAAGATAATTGTAAGGAGATAGAAGAAGAGCACAAGAAGTGTATATTGGAGGTTGGGGGTTAGAGTTGTTATAAGAGGAAGTGTTCTTGGAAGAAATGAGTTTTCAAGAGCTTCTTGACGTTAGGGGGGAAGGCCCTGCTCTGATGGCATGTGGTAGCTTGTTCCACCATTGTTGTGTCACAAATGGACTGCATGATGGTTGAGGAGCCAGTTTTTAGTTTGATGTTATGGTGGATAGATTATTCGGCAGGGATGACCAAGAGTTCAGCCTTGAAAGGTTTAGTTGAAGGGAGCCTTTATCCATGCGAATATGTTCAAGGGACAATCCGTGATCCGCACCGAGACGGTGGGGGTCATCTGGTGGGAAGGACAGGTAGAGTTGCATAGATATAGACACAGAAATTTCAAACACACACACACACACACATATATATATATATATATATATATATATATATATATATATATATATATTTCTGTCGTGAGGAAGGAAAAAGGGAGGCAAGGTCAAGGTGATAGTCAAGCTGAAGTCCAATACACACAAATGTATTATACTTATAAACCAGACTGCTGACTGTCTCTCAGCACTCAGTCCTTCCCCAGTAGAGAGACCAAGCATGTCAACAGTATAACATGCAGTGGATTGCTTGACAACAACAGCAGTGTGTCATCTGTCTTTTTCCCAGCATGCCCGGCACTCAAATCCACTGCCAGTTTCTGCTGCCTGCATGTAGGCTGTTATAAATAATAGAAAGTCCCGTGGATTGGGAATATGTGCACCAAAAACAATGGTGGAACCACACTGTTTTGGCTGTACCAAGTTAACATCATGTCGTTACACAGGGTTCATAACCTGTTCTGATTCTTTGAAAGTTATATTATTCTTTTATGAGCGCTGGCAAGAGTTTTTTTACATTGGCTATCTGTGAGGAGATCTTTCTAAAGTTGTGAATTGACAGGATTGACTGGAAGCTTTTGTCAAAAAGTGCTTGTTATCCCAACAAAAGGGTTAGCTTACAAACATGCAACTTTTATGGTTGAAGCCCGAGTCTGAATAGGAAAGATACAGTTCAGAGTTCACTTCAAGTTAAGAGACAACCTTTTTATTTAACCCAGGTTGTGATTATATAATAAAATAGGGTAGAATCCACATAGTGATGGATTTATGTGATTGTAACAGGGCTTCTCATATGTCAGTCTTATTAGGTGACCTAAAAATACCATACTGATACCATACTGTTGGAGCTCAATGTTTCAGCAACTGTAGGCATATTAAGAACCCTCTTCCACAGCAGGCTTGTAAAAATGTTAGCACTCTTTACATCACAGAAGGTCTTGCTTGTTTGTCCAATGAGGCATTGTTAAAAAAATAATACTGACTTCAGGAACATAGTTCATGCATCATAAATTAGCCACCTCTGCTTTGCCCCGTCATTACGTACTCATTATAAAGCTAACTGCCCAGAGTTTTCTGTCAGTGGGACTGTCTCGGCTCTTAGTGCTTGTACTTTGCACAAATGCAGGCCTTTTTTCCCTACATGCTGTATGAGATAGCAATTAAAATGTAGAAAATAGTGCCTACTATGTGATCATATACAAATGTAAGCAAAAGTAATATATGAGGATCTTTTTCCCAGATGTAAGACAGAAAGCACAGATGAATGGTGACATCCTGCTTTTTTTGTACAATGTGAAAGTTCATTCTTGATCTTGGAAATAGTTGTTTGCAAAAATAAAATTTATTATTATAAGTTATTTTCTTCCTGAGCTTTCAAACACATCTCACAGCCTTTTGAAATGACTGAATATGGACAAAACTCCTTATGGCCTATATATCTGAGAGCATGGAAATTAGTGGTCTCAACCTTCATAAACCCTTTATTTATGTGTGTGTTTATGCATTGACACACATACAGTGTGTGACCCTTGCTAAAAAAGTACGACATCTATCAGAGATGGATCGATTAAACTATGTATGATTTATTTATTTATTTTGCAGTTTATGTAAAAAGAAAAACATTACAAATCATTACAATCATTACAAATGATTCTCAATGCATTTATAATGTTGGCATTTGGTACTTACAGGGCCTTACTAAACATAGAATCAAATATAAATACAATACAAAGCTATTTACTAATCACTCAGACAATTAATATATTAATTCGATACTGAGATAAAACTACCATTACCCTCACTTACCCACCTATTTACCCCACATTGTAACTATATAACAAAAACAGGATGCAAAAAGGTTACTGTTAATTTAAACATTTTGATAATTATTCATTATTACCCCAAGAGTACACATAAGACTGTTAGTTTAGCTAGATGACAGGCCTTTGCACACCAAGTCCAGGATTTTTTTCTGTGTTTCGGGGTCGGTGTAAACGTCATTTACACAAAATGGGTTCATATTTATATTAAATGTACGACAATATTGAAAAATATGGACAGTGTGCAAAGGCCTTTCCAGCTGGAAAGCAAGCACCCAAGAAGTTCCAAGTGGCCAAACTGTGGAATTACAGCTTTCGAGCCCACATGTGATGCACACTGGCCCCAAAATTACCATTGACTTACATTGTGAAAGAAGTGGCTGTAAAACAGTGGATAAATGTTTTTCAGCATCTGTGGAATGACTCATTTTGATGCAGTCAGAATTTGTACCATTTGGTCTGATAACATTTGTAAAGTCTAGAAGAGTCACATGAAGAAATCATTTATCCCCGTTCAAGTTAGCAGAGGGCTAAACCAGAGCTGCTGTGCACTAGTGTGCATGAAGCCACGCCTCCAACGCTGTATGCAGTTCCCTTTATACATCCATGCTGGAAAGCTGATTCAACTATAACTAGTTTTCTTGTGCTGAATGACATCAACCATCTCAGAAATCCCGGCTGAACTGAGACTGACAGGTGACAGCATACATTGTACTGCTGCAGTCTTTTTACCTTTTTACCTTAAGTCTGCCTTAAACCAACGCGTTGCCTGGTTTTATTGAAAAATATGTGACGTTAAACAACATAAGCTGACAACTTTGTCAATCCGGTAAACAAAGAGCGGTCTGTTGTTGTGGCGTTGTCCCAGGAGAAACCACAAAGTGAAAGCATGCCACTTATAAATATGAGAGGAAAATGGTCTTTGCTGGAATGGATGGTCTCTTATGAGTGTTTCTGTTACCTCTTGATGTCACAGTCTATGATAATGGAGTGTCATTGCCTAAAGACAGTCTATTCACCAGAACTAGATAAGAACAGAATAGAAGCATGAAGACACGGCAATCATCCAAAAACATTACAGCATTTAAATTCTGCATAAATATAATCTTAACTTGATAAAAGACACCAATTGTTCTGCATGTACTATATTTTCTCCCAGAAACCTATTGAGCGTTGTGTTTGTAGACAGGGATTTGCTAAAGCAATGTGCCAGACGATGTACAGAACAGTACATCTACTAATGATGATATTTCATTCTGTTCTTTTACATCACTGTGAATAAATCAACCAGAACAACAGTCCCTAATAATCTATTTTAAATCTGCACAATGAAAGGCTCTCATTTTCCTTGTGGGTTTGGTGGTTTTGTTCCAGTATTGAGTTCTGGGTCTCGCAATGGATTAATTTTGTGTAACTGCCCTGTAGTCATACAGTTTGACTGCACAGACATTGTGGTTAGCCTACTCCATGCTAAAATTTAGCTTAAATTCCTTTCACCATGCATTGGTATAAATCACTGCCACAAAGTATGTCTGTTCCCATTCTTACCCACATGTTAAATTCACACTGCAGGCTTTTGTCTCTGCATGAATCAGGCTTCGGTCTCAGAGTTTGACTTGCTGTGTCTTCTCCTGCTCTGTCAGACTGTTTGCAGCAAAATCACGGTCAAGAGAGCTTAGACATTTGATCAGCAACCAGAAAGGTACCACGTGTTAGCCTTTCACTAGACATGGACCTCAGGTGTTTGCTCTGTGCTCATCTTGACATACAAATGAAAGTTATTTCATTTCCTTTTAATACATGTTCCTTTCTTTTCAGCGCTGTGGTCATTTGTGCTCTGTGACAAAGCCTCAATCATTTCTTTTCATACAGATTTTGGAAAATATTCCAGCAAAAAAAAGGCGTTTTTAGCAGAAGGACTTTGTATGAGTTAATTTTTCTGGGCCTATTATTTGCTCTGTACATCCCACATCTTTCTGTGTAAGATTTCAATGAATTTAATTTTAACTGATCATATATGCAACAGATCAGAGTAAATGGTTTATAGCTGGTAGATCAAGTTTTCACAACAATATCAGTTTCATATTAGTTCTTTTGGTTGACAATTTATATGGAATCACCAATTATAATAACTGCTTACGAACAGGAAAAGATCAGAACGAGCAATCTTTTCATCCATAGACATTTTTTTCCTAGTGTCATACATGATGCCATATCCACCAACCTAAAGATGCCTTATTTCTACTTATCCAATTAAGAGCGATCATCCTCTTTACTTATAAAATACACATATCGATAACTGCACACTCTCACTGTTTATTGTTCAGATCCAAAGGGTATAGAGTCATAATTAATATTATAAGTTCTAAGAGAAGGTGAAACCAGCTGTCTGATTGTATGATGTACTGTATGTCTTTCAAGAAATTCCATGCCAGCCTACTTTTCCATCCCCATCCCATTGCCCATTTAGGCAATGAAACAGTCAAACAGCGTCTCTTTGGCGATATTATATTTAGTGCGTGTATCTGGGATATTATTAGCCAATTGTATAGTATTAACTTCAGGTGAGCATTTATAGTAGACCTTGTCCTTACATCTTTTCTTTCAGTCTTTTTCTTTTTTAAGTGTTCATTAAGATTCTTTCTCCATACATGTAGAGTTCTGCTTGAGGACACCTGATATCCTTTGACCCATACCGCATTTACCAAAGTTAGTGGCGTGACTCTATGGATGGCAATTTTGATTAATTTGGTCGGTCCACCACTTTTGGCCAGGCTGAGAAATCTCAACAGCTATTGAATAGAATGCCATGAAATGTTGTACAGACATTTCATCATCCCCAGTGGATGAATACTCATTTTTCACGATATTTATGTTCCCCTGAGGATCAACTGTAATAGCCTTCACATCATCTGGCTTTTCATCTAGCACCAACCTCAGGTCAAAATTGATTTTGTCCGATACTTACACCTGCACATTTAATGACATTCCTACAGCTGTGCCGAGGCTAAACTAACCCATTGATTCCATGGGGCATGGCTGCGCACAAAAAAAGAAACTCTTTAACTACGTGATCTGAGCAAGTCAGCAATGTCAGGCTGTGGTGTATGAAGTCGTGCAGAGGATGGATAAAAAAAAACACGTTGCAGACTCAACATTATAGAGTTATCCACCGAATTGAGGCAATATACTTAGTTTAGAGTGTTAGTATGCTAACATTCTAACACACTTCTGTGCTCCTCCATTTCAGGAGTTACTTAGTGAAAATCCTATAGTGACGGTGTCTGCCCCCCGACCATTGAAATTATTTAAAAAGGTAAACAGAAGAGGAGCTGTGCATAAAAACCTCATAAAAATTAAAACCACAAGAGCAATAGTGCAAACGAATAGGAGAGTTAAATGTGGACTCTTAAACATCAGATCTCTCTGTTCTAAAGGTGTACTAGTAAATGAACTAATATCAGATTATGATATTGATTTGTTTGGTCTTACTGAAACCTGGCTGGGTGATGGAGAATATGTTAGCCTAAATGAATCCACCCCTCCCAGTCATATTAATACTCACATTCCTCGAGGCACAGGCCGAGGAGGTGGAGTTGCAGCTATCTACGACTCTAGCCTATTAATCAGCTCTAAACCTAAACCAAACTAAAAGTCTTGTTCTTAGTCTTTCGCACCCAAGTTGGAAATCACTGCAACCAATTCTTTTTGTTATAGTGTACCGAGCACCTGGCCCGTACTCTGAATTCTTATCTGAATTTGCAGAGTTTTTGTCAACTTTAGTCCTTAAAACGGACAAAGTTATTATTGTAGGGGATTTTAATATTCATGTGGACGTTGAGAATGACAGCTTCAGTACTGCGTTTATCTCTTTGTTAGATTCCATCGGCTTCTCTCAGAGTGTTCATCAACCGACTCACTGTTTTAACCACACCCTTGACCTTGTTTTGGTGTATGGTATTGAAATTGAACATTTAGTGGTGTTCCCACAGAATCCCTCTTTATCTGACCACTGTTTGATAACTTTTGAGTTTGTATTGCTGAACTACTCGCCATTGGGCAAAAATTTCTATACAAGATGTCTGTCTGATAGTGCTATAGCTAAATTTAAGGATGCGATTCCATCAGCTCTAAATACATTATCTAGTCGAAAAGTAACGGAGGACTCCTATGCTAATTTCAGTCCCTCCCAAATCGATCATCTTGTTGATAGTGCTGCAGGCTCGCTGCGAATGACACTCGACTCTGTAGCCCCTCTAAAAAAGAAAATACTAAAACAAAGACGGTTAGCTCCATGGTATAATACTGAAACTCGCAAATTAAAGCAAATATCACGGAAACTTGAGAGGAATTGGCGTTCCACTAAAGTGGAAAATTCTCGTTTAATTTGGCAAGATAGTCTTAAAACTTATAGGAGGGCCCTCCGTAATGCCAGAGCAGCGTACTACTCGTCATTAATAGAGGAAAATAGGAACAACCCCAGGTTTCTTTTCAGCACTGTAGCCAGGCTGACAGAGAGTCACAGCTCTATTGAGTCAAGTATTCCCATAGCTCTCAGTAGTTACGATTTCATGAGCTTCTTTAATGATAAAATTCTAGCTATTAGAGACAAAATTCACCAAGACCTGCCCTCAATTGGCACCGACTTATCTCTTAACTCAGGAACCTTAGAAACAGCTGTAGAACCAGATACATGTTTAGACTGTTTTGCTTCCCTCAATCTTTACCAACTAACTTCAATAATTTCTTCATCTAAACCATCAACCTG
>NC_060160.1:24590416-24714343 GCF_021292245.1 Micropterus dolomieu | reverse complement strand
TATTGTTATTATAATCATTAACATTACGATGGTTACCATTAACACTATTATAAATATCTGTACCATTTTTCATTTAGTTTATAGCAACATTACCTTCGCTGTCTGTACCTCTGTGTGTATATTGTGTAGGCTGCCTCCCTCCCCTCTCTCTCTCCTTACATCCCTCTCTCTCTTTCTCTCTCTCTCTCTCTTTCACTCTCTTTCTCTTTCTCTCTCTCTCTCTCTCTCACCCCAACCGGTCGAGGCAGATGGCCGCCCACCCTGAGCCATGGTTCTGCTCGAGGTTTCTGCCTCTTAAAAGGAAGTTTTTCCTTGCCTCTGTCGCCTAGTGCTTGCTCTTGGTGGGAACTGTTGGGCTTCTGTAAATATCATCACAGAGTACGGTCTAGACCTGCTCTTTTATGAAAAGCGCTGTGAGATAACTGTTGTTGTGATTTGGCGCTATATAAATAAAATTGAATTGAATTGAATTGAACATTTGCAAACAACAACACTGTAAACTAAGATGGTAACCATTGTAAACATTATATCTGCTTAACATTAGCACGTTTGTTCAGCGTTGTCATTGTAAGCATGCTGACATAAGCATTTAGCTCAACTCACCAGTGTGAGCTGCTAGCATGGAGGTAGCTTTTCTTCAAAAGACAGAACAATAACATTCAAAATCTATATTCACACTATTTTTCCTATTCATTGCTAGGAATTTATGACCCACTGTCCAGTTCTTGGGTACCCTTACTATTTATAGTGAACATTTATCATTATTATAATAACAGCTTGTGGTTTAACAACCAACACTTATAAAAATCTGAAATTGGTGTTTCATATATTTCATATGTTTACTGGGGAAGATTTGGTACATTCTTTAATTTCAGTTCAGTTCAACAGTTTAACATTCAGAGATAAAGGTACAAAAGCATCTATATCCAAATCTGTTCAAGGCACTATGGGCCTTTAATAGAGGTTAATTAAAAGGAATTGGAGCCGAGACAAAGGGATTGAATTTGAGTCTTAACTGCTGCAAAACTTCACAATCAGAGGTAGCTGCAATTTTAAACAAAGTTTGGTTTGGTTATTGTTTGCCTACAGGCAATAAGATAGAAGGGCTTCAGCTTGCATCACTCATGTACAAGGGACAGTAAAAATAGTCTCTATAACTGTTCTTGAAAAGGCTCCGTGTAGCCACATCCACGGGTGGATAAGAGCAGCTTTTTATTTTTCATTGTTCCAGAGTGAATGTGAGACCTCAAGGGCAGATACGCATTTTATTCAACTATCGTAGACAATCTGGCTCGTTTAGAATCGTTTATATGCTTTCTTATAGTCAGCAGATGTCTAATTGAGGTTAAAGGAATTATGGTTGAATAAACTAAGCCTTGAGGGAAAACACACATCTCTGGACTGGGATTTGTCTGCTAGGCGTAGCCTGTTGGATCTCTGCAAGAGCTCACTGGTGTATGTTTAATTCAAGAGTGATCACACATGCTTGCTGAATGCAAGTGAGGAGTAAAAGAAAAGCTTTCGGCTTTCTTCTGCCAGTTTATTCCAGTGTGGAGGTCAAGTCAAGGATTCACAGTCCCACAATAGGCTGGGCAGGATTAGAGATGTGTTTATTTTTGCAACAAAGGAATGAACTCGTAAGCTAACAGTGTTACTGAGTGATTGTGAATAAGACTTGCTAATAATTTAATTGCACTCTGTTGAGTGTTCATTGTTTACATTCAGTGTTTCACGCCAAAATGATCTCTCTGTAACCTTACAAACATTTCTTACATCATAAATAGTGCTTGCGCTTCCTTAACGCATGCTTCCTATGGAACACGGGAGCATTATGGGGACCCTGCCATCAGGACAATGCTTTACAGTACCACCAGTAGTCAAAAACTCCACTTTTAAAGTCAAACTGAAATTTGACATCTGCTGTCTTTTTGTGTAAGAAAATATAGTATAACTGTAGCAATTTTATTTGGATACTTTTCCATTTTTCAGAAGAGGATAAAACTGTTTTTGGGCATATTCGTGGAAACAGAGTGTTCAAGCCTCTGGGTGGATGGTTCCCATGGCAGCATTTGACTGACATTCGAGAGCTAGACTATGAAGGTAGACACAAGGCACAGAGGAATAACTGGAAAGCAATGGCTTATCAAGAAAGCAATGGCACAATGTTGTCCCCTCAACTGGTTAAATGCTGCTGTTGTCTGTGTGGCCACTGAAACTGTATTTTAAGTGCCCACCCACACAATTATTCCACCAATAAAATTACCAGCACCAGCCTTGTGAGTCCGGAAAAAACATCCATGTTCACTGCAGAAAAAGAAACAAAAATAAAGTGAATAATTTTTAGGAATTCTAATTGATTTTTTGGGGGCATTTTTAGCCTTTATTTGGAGAGGACAGAGGAGAAGTAGGAAATGAGGGAGAGAGAGACAACAACATGCTGCAAAGGGCACTGGGCTGGAATCAAACCCTGGGGCCGCAGCTATAAGGACTAAGCCTTGCACGTGGGGCAGGTACTTCACCAACTGGGCCACGTGCACTTTTGACAAAATAAGTACACATTAGTAAACACCAAACGCATATATACTGATTTCTTAGAAAAGTTAATTCTAATTTCAGTTTGACTTTAAGCCAACATGCCAATTTAGAAGAATACTGCTGAATAGTTGGATGCGAGTTGTTTTTTAGGTTGTATTTGTCTTTTAGCACACACCTAAAAGAGAAACTGAGACTCTCCTGCTTTAATTGTGGCAGCAGGGGCCACACACAAACACATAATATGCTTCTATCTGATTTTACATTAGCTACTGTAATTGACTATATTGTATGTGTAATGTATAATGTATATTTTTCATAATAGTTCATGGCGAAAGAAATTAACAACTGCGTAGCCAGAAAGCTGTTTTTGACCGTTTTGGTGTGCCCCATCTGGCCACCACTATAAAAGATTTCTGAAGGTGCCACAGTCTGCCCTTTATGGACCCTCTGTGATAGACAGCTGTGTGTTGTGGAGACTCAGCTAATGAGATACAATCTGACATTTCATATGGATGAATTTAGAAAAGAGAGACCAAAACAACGAAATGAATTCTTTAGAGTTTGAGAACCGAAACTAAACCATGGAGCTTTACAAATAGGTTTTAAAAAGTAATTATTTGTGAATTAAAGGGTCACTTCACAGATTTCACACTTGAAGACATCATAGTGTATGTATGTTGTATGTATGTTACAAAACACATGGCACGGAGGTTGAACGGCGTGGGTGTTTACCACAGTTATATTATGCCAAGCCAGCAGATCTCTGTCTTTGCTGTTTTGATTTAGACTATTCTTTCTTTGGTCTTTCTCTTACAAGTTTCCAAATATTCAGGGAAGTCCAATACAAAATCAATGGAGCACTCCCTTAGGACTCATAAGTAGCATCAGGTCTGTTCATCCAACCACCAGCTCGACATACACTCTCAGTTGAATCAGGAAATGAGAGGTTCAAAGTTTTAGCAGCTGACAGATGATGTTGCTGGACACTAAAGGCCTCTCATACAGCAGCTTCATTTTCACTGTAAAGGTCACTGTGCAATGTCCAGAACAACCTTCTCTACTCAAAGGATACTGTTAGACAGGGCACAGTACAGTTTTTTTCTTCATGTTTAAAACAAGTGAGGGGGAATATGATAGTAGTTTGATATTATTCAGAATGACATTATTTACATTTATTTATCTGTTGTTTTTTGGGGGGTCATCATGAGGTTATAACACAGAAAGATATTACTATATATGCAAGGTAATATAGGCATTAAAAAGTCATTTAAAACATTAGTAAAAACAAGTCAATAAAAAGATGTTTTCATTGGGGTGGTACAAAGACATTTAGTTAATTGGATACTGTGAATTGCCTGACTTTGAGTGTGAATTTAAGTCTATGGTATGCTCTGCCTCTCGCTCAGCGTGAGACTCTTGAACCTGCACAGGATAACTGGGCTCAGATGGAAGGGTGTTTTCAAGAGTGATTTAAAAGAAGCAAGTGTAGAAGCAGGCTTGATCTCCTCAGGCATCTGGCTTGACTGATACATTGAAATCTAATCAATCTTCCTTGTCAGGCTGAATTTACAAACTGCACCCTGCCAGAGGATGTCAGGCTGTAATTAGGCTCATAAAGGATTAAAAGGTCAGAGATGATGAGCTTGATGATAGTCCAGCAAAAGCCAACGCTGGTTAATTCAATTGTAAAAGGTAAACAAACCACCATAGAGAAGCTAAACACTGAAGGGCTAAGTAAAACAATTCCACATATATTGTTGGGCATGTACTGCATATATAAGTACTCTCGGGACTCGAAAACCAAACTGAAATTTGTGAAAATTGCTTTAGTACACAATCCAGTTTCTCAAACACTCAATTGACAGCAAGAGAATCTGAGCTGGGTTTCTTTAAAATCAGCAGAATCACAGCAAATTAATTCAGGACTGTGTCACTCTATATACAGGTTTATACATCTGTGGTCTAAACAACCACAGTACTATATGGTATATCATATTTTACCAATATTCTCCTCAAACCCACATGGATAATTTTTACTCACAGCTGCTTACAGTAGGTAGCAGCTCTAGCTGTTCCCACAGGGGATATGCCACAGCCATTATACACCATGATTTCTTATAATGCATTTGAAACTTAAGCACATTAGATTTCATACACTTTAAGATTTATAAGGGCACACAAAAGTAAAGGCCAACTTCCCTCAAATTTAATCCCAGAACTACACAAATGTCAAGGCTACAGCTATGAGTCGGCAGGGCTGGAAAATATCCAGAAGCAGAATGAAAAATATCTCGGCATTTCTAATGAGTTTGGATGATAAATTTGGGGAGACAAATTGTAAATAGAGGCCAACTGTGGTTTTCATCCACATTTTTCATCACATATTGCACCAGTTAACACATTTTATGCTGCATTGTGTTGTTTGCAAGGGATACATATGTCGTTTTTATATGTACTTTGGAAATAAGGATGGTGCTCATCGCTGAATTAATAAATGTTTGGGCCACTTGGGGTAGCTCGACAAGCTGTAAATACAACATTGACACATTGTCACATTACATTCATTTGGAGTTGTTTTTCAGTCTTCTCTCTTCTCAGGCTCTTTAGCTGCTAAATGATCCAGCATGTTCACTGGCAAGTCGCTAACTTTGTCTTTTTTGGGCTGGGTCAGTTTATGAGTTTATGTTTTTCTTTGAACAGCTGCCTGCTGTGGCTGGACATGAGGTCGATAAGAGTGCAGAGAGTGAACCAAAACAGTACAGCTGTGTTAAAACCAAAACAATTAGCTGAAAGATTCTAATAAGTTAAGGGACTGCGGAGTTGGGGCATATTGCTTTGTGGGTTTGTCACAACAAGCAACATCTTTCACATTATACATAGCGATTTGACCCATTGTTAATATAAACTATCAGTTTAATTTAGGCTTATAGCTCTGTCCAGGGTGTACCCCACCTTTCGCCCAATGTAAGATGGGATTGGCTCCAGCCCCCCATGACTCTGTACGCAGGATAAGCGGTTGACGATGGAAGGATGGATATCAAAGCTGTACATCTCCAGAACATGCTATTCATAATCCTGTACTTTGTTTAGATACCAAGAGTATTTTAATCTGTGAAGAAACATTTGAAAACTAATTATAAAGACAAAATGGGTATACTGGTTATTTCTAGAAAAAAGGATTTTATATTAGGCCGTCAACTGATGTTCTTGGTTGCCAGTAACTGGTATATAATACTATTATACCAATCCTGACTATAACTGTCTATTAGGGATGGTTCTCCTGTGCTTCAAATTGATATTTAAACCTTTTTCGAGCGCTTTCCAAAGGGAAAAAAGTCAGTCATTGATCAGTCATTTACTTTAAGTGAATCCAAGAACGATATAGATTAAATTAAATTCCTGTAGCCCCGGGATGTCTGGTGAAGCTGAACAGTGTGACTGTGGGGAATGTAGCCACTGATGCTGTTCATGTGGTGCACATATGGTGGTGTACATATGGTTTACCAAATAATCTAACACCTTACCCGGTGAGAAGTAAGAGAAAGCATTGTGTCGAGTGGGTTTTTATAGCAACTGTAAGCAAGGAATATATTGGTGCTTATGAGTATTTCTGAGTGTGTTTAGGGCTTTAGGAAATGATGGATATTGATGAGTCTTGACTGCGCTGTTCATAATTTGACTGTTTGGGGAGATTTTTTCTGTGTGTCTTTTCTTAGAGGCAGCAGCATTTGTATTCTGCTTGAGAGTTATTTCTCGAGACAAAATAAATAAAGCTGCTAAGAAATAAGACAGAACATTAAGAGGCCCACCAAGCAGATGTGCATCAATTTCCTGGAGTATAAGGCTCCATACTGTTAAATATTTCCCAGACCAAAGCAGCTATTGAAGTGTCCAGCCTGTCAAGCACATACATAAGCAATGGCTCCTGTGCTGACAAAAGGTCAGAAGATACAAGGAATCAGTCTGCAGGAGTCTGATTTAAAGGGCACTCACTGGGGTGGGTCTCACTTGGTTTTGGCTGCCTTTCAAAGAAAACTGTCAAAGGAAAAAACTGACAATACAGCCAAGATTTGTTCCTCAAATCAGATCTTTAAGACAGACTGTTCGTTATTTACAAGTGATCAGATGTCAAGTCGTTGTGCAGAACTCCTCTGTCGCACCAGACAATGGAGACGATGGAGGAGTTCTGCAACGCGACTTGACAGTGCTCAGCATGGATTCTGCTCAGCCACTCTGATGCACTTCTGTTTTTCTGGATTTGACATTGTCATTGTCTGTAGTTGCGAGTGACGCAAGAGACAATCCGATTTGAGAGGCCATAGAATCCAGACCGAAATGCATCTGTGAAAATCACTTTTCAAACCACATTGAGATGTGGCTTGGATCCGATTTGACAATATTGTGTTTTTTTGTTGTCCAGACTTTTTTAAAGTGAATCTGGATACGATCTGGATATGCCAAAGACATGACATGATATGAGAAACAGAGCAGGAAATGTAAAACAAAAAGCATCACTAATGACCAGTTGGAGTTGTGACTGTCAGACTCTGGTGTGTGTTATTTTATCTCCTTTTGTGTGCATGAGAAGGTGGATGTTTAAAGAGCATTAAGTAATTGTACAGTGATTAGTAAGAGACAAAAGGAGGTGGGATTGTGGTGCCTGCTGTTGTCCTTCAATTAAGCGTCATGTGTTAAGTCTGACAGGCTGACAGACTTGATGCTGCTGCTTCCAAAAACATGTTCTCCTACTATTCTCTGCTCTGCTGCTCTCATGCTGTCTCCTCTCCAGCTCTGCTCTCCTCTGCTGTCCAACAACAACAATAAACACATTATGTGATATGAACTATGAGCTCTTACTGGTATGTATTGTCAGTTCTGTATTTGATGCTCTGTTGATGCTTGTATGTTGTTCCTCAAATGTAAGTTGCTTTGGATAAAAGCCAAATGAGTAAATGTAAATGTATATGAATCATCAAATATTCAAGATTAACGTTACATTTAACTAGAAATAAATCTAAACAGGATTAGAATGGAATATTTTAAATATACTGTAACTAAATGCTGTTTCTAGAGCAGCAACAGCAGTGTTTACAAAGCAAAGTCACTCAATCAAGCTTAATATCTTCAGCTCACGACTTCAGAAGTTTTAATGTTACAGGGCTCCTACTTGTGGGTTTGGTGGGTGAGGCTTAGCAGAGTGACACGGAGAAAGAAGTTTTGCATTTTAGGCTCCACCACACTGCAAAAAGTGAGCTCTCAAAAACAAGGCAAAGCATTAAAATGGGGGAAATATTACTTACAATAAGCAAAATTATCTGCCAGCACAACAAGAATATTTCACTTGCTACTTAAGGACAAAAAAACCTGAATCAAGTGAAATTCTCTAACATAAAAGCCGCCTGGTAAGAAGAAATATCTTGTCAGACAAAAAACAAGTATATATTTGCCTTCAGTTAAGATAATTAATCTTACTTAGATGTGAGTTTTTGCAGTGCAGGGATGTACTGGCACTGAAATTCAGCCCGGGACTTTAAGACGGAGAGGCCTTTTTTTATAGTATTGTTCTTGTATACAGTCAGTTTCATTATGATAAAGACCTTCAAGAAACTTTTGTGACTCCCGCCTCTTAAGTTTGTATAAGCAAGGCACCACTGCACTGAAGAAGAGAGTCAAAATGCTAAAACTAGTTTAATATAATCAAAAATTACAATGCAGTCCCATAAAATAGAGCAGTGTGCATGTGTGTGCTTAAAAACCAAATCCCTCAGCTTCAGCTCTGAGTAGGCCTCTCCCTGGCTCAGCTCCCCTGTGCTGGACCCTGACTCTGCTTGTACTGACTGTGCAGCTACATACGAATATTAAGAACATCCGTAATAAATATAACTAACAATAATCCATTTTCTTATTCTATCTATGGATCATGATATATAGAAATATATAATACATGCCTATATGCTTATACATAAATGCATATATAAATAATCTCAGGTTATAATAAATGCATTATTTATCAGTGCCTCATCTGCCTCTACCACACCTCCTTACCACCAAGGAACAGGTCGGTTAATTTGGTGCATTTAGCTGCCTCTTGTGTCGACATTTTTTTCTCCTAAATTCTTATTTTTTCGGCACCACACATTTCTTTTTCCTCTTTCTTTCTTTTCGACATATCTTCTCTGTTGTGCTTGTTACACAACCCTGGCCTGAGTTCAGCCCCGACAAAACGTTTTGAGATTGAACTTGTCGCAGATGGAAAGAAAACTCCTCTGATCGGCGCCGTTGAGCCAATGAGATTTCAGCAAAAAAATATGAGGATCGGTCCAAGTTGGGAGGGGCCGCCGATATTTTTACTTAAAAAGGATTTATTGCACTTACAGTACAGTAGCTGATTTCAACACGGGTTTGTTCTTCACAATGTATTGTTAGCATAGTCACTATTAAAATTAGCATCAATTGTGGGTTTTTGTGTCCATTTCGGATTTTAATGTATATCAGCAATCAACATCACTGCAGCTTGATGACATCTCTGACACAGAAAGGCTACTGTGGGGTTAAGGTTATTAAATTTATTTCATGAAAATGCTTTAGAAACTGTGAAAAACAGCTATAAGTAAGGAACTCCTGACTGTTACTCCCAGATTGGCATTCCCGTGTCTTCACCACAATTCTCAGCCCATTACACATGTATAAACTTAGGTTCACCATATTTTGGTTTTCAAAAAAGAGAACAGTTGGGGCAGGAGGCAGACGGACACCCGCAGTGGGTGGAAGGTTCTACATTTGTCAGTTGCATAGACTCAATCCACCTGGAAGAGTAACTATTAGTACAATATCGTGACAATAAATATAAAGGAAATTCATGAGAAGTGACTGCACACACTTGGATAAAACCAATCTTGTTCCTACTCTGTCTCCGCCAGTGGAGAGGGCAGGAAAGAGAACAGGCAGCTTGTGAGACGTCCTAGTGTGCCAAAAAGTAAAATGTAATTGTGCCGGTAGCAAACTGATCAAAGCAATGCAAAAACTCAGATAAATGGCGACTGTAGAAAGCAACAGCCAAACACCGGACATTTTGGGCCGGAGGCATTTTATGGTACCTGTACGGTCACCCTAATTACCTGAAATGGAAATTGTTGTTGTTTTGGATTTATAGTCAGTAGACAGAAGAGGCCACTATCCTTGGAGACATGCCACCTCACATGCAGGTTAGGGTGGCACTGACATATACTTGAGCTGCTTAGTGTTTAGGGAAGTGAATTAACTGCCACTGGTGAGGCCAACATAATTATATGCATACTAAGAAGGCATGGAGCGTGGGACTTAGTTTAGGTTATACCTCGAGAGGTTGGAGGAATTAACAAATATAGCTTACATTGCAGGGAAAACAAGTGGCATAGGCCACAAACTAATGTAAGATAATCCATGGAATGCATTACTCTCCAATGGAAGTTCATTAATTTCAAATGAGAGAATCCATTACGGTTGCGTGTGTCATTGTAAATGCATTGATTCAGGGTGACAGTGTTGCATGTGCACTGTAATGAGAGTGCCACTGGGCTTATACTAAAGGAAGTGTATGTGGAAAAATATTTTGTCTGTAAATCAGCTATAAAAGTTTATTCATTAGCAAGGACCACATCATCAACAAATGCGTCTAAATGATTTATTGATAAAACAAAACGGTTGTGTGCGAGACTTGGACTCGAGCTTAGGTGGGAAATCTGCCGTTGCACCCAGGCAAGATGGGTCTCTTCTCAACCCTACGGAGAGGAAGAAGGAGATGAGGAAACAAAAGAGAGAGAGGGGTGCAACATACGAGAGGGAAGGCGAGAAGATGGGTTAAGTGGGTATTTATGGGAAAGCTGGGAGTTAGCAGCACAAATCCATTATAGATTAAATGTGATCCAGACGTAACGTTGTAGGTACATTATGCAGCTTTTCCCTCGGAGATACCAGTTTGTCTCGGGTCTTATGGAAGCATTTTTCCGTTTTTGATAAGCAAATTGTAGAAAACACCAAAATCTACAGATGCCTACAGAACTACAGAATTATAGATGCCTAAAGGGAAAGGCCAAGCAGTTTGAAACTGTACCTTAAGGAGGGCAGATAGTTATTACTATCCTTTAGCTTCTGCAGCATGTTGTGTGACATGCCTTTGAAAAACGCACACTTGTAATTTAGGTGTTCAATAGGGTGTCACTTTAATAGGAATGGGCTAACTTGATGTTGTTCAGATCCTCAAGAGGTAAATACCTCCTCACTTCAAGTGTGTGTGCATGTGTGTGTGTGTATTTGGTGTGTGAGAGTATGTGCGAGCGTAACAGTGGACATACATAAAAATTAATGAGCTTCTTTACACAAGGAACCTTATCACAACCGTGAAAATAATTAAGTGGAGCAAAAAATTGATGTGTGAAACAACAAAGACAAGCATGCTGTGTTGCTCACGTTGCTATCAGCTGCCTAATTGTCTGTTTTAGCCTCTAGTGTGCGGCGGGAAGGACACGGTGTCACATATAATGGCAAAAACAAAGCTTTGACCCTTACCGCCCCAGCTGGGGTGGCTCGGCAACATTCTCCATCCACTGAAAGAAATATCAGATTGCAACTGACCTTAGCCCCGCTGCTCAAAATCCCAGTACCACCATAAGAGGCTTTACTACAGACTAGAGGCGGGTGAATAGGGATAATTTAATGAAACATTAGACAAGAGCACTCCACAGTCCTTTAACAAATTGCTTTTCTGACTGCCAAGCTTGGCTCAATTTGAGTTGCCTGAAGGAAGAGCTGAGCGAAAACACGAGAAAAGAAAAGGGAAGAAAGAGGAGTTATTAACCTGCAGCGATCAAAGGTTAGATATAATAGTGCCACAAAAAACAATTGAAATATAGAAGACGAGGCTGTCTTTTGATGGCTAAGCCTTCCCTAAAAAGTCTACTTGTGGATTTATGAGAACTTTCCACAGGACCGATTAAGTGTGATGGGAGGCTCTTGACTTCCGACCAGAGAGAGCAGAAGGCACACTTCCTCTTATCCACAGCCACCTATGGGCATAAACAGGTGGCTGCTGGGTACTGGCACCTTTTACTGGCAGGGCTAGGTGAGTAAAAGCTGGTCTTATTAAGATGCTGGCAGGGCCCAGGGAAACATTTTCGTGGCATCACAAAGTAGATTCACCCCTCATTACCTCTTTGTGCCATAGAGTGTTCTTATGCTTGGGATTTGAAGCTGGCCACAGAGTAAAGCCTTGAATTAGCTTAATGAGAAGAGCCAGGCACATGACTTAAACCTCACGTGGAGAGAAAGTCACAAGCAGGCACTTACAGCGATTATGATTATTGTGTGTGTGTGTACTGCGGATGGGTTTTGGTTTGGGTGTTCTACATGCATGGGTCATTGTCTGCTTCTGTTGTGTGCTAATGTGACCTTATTTGGGACTCTAGCATGTGGATTCTTGGTGTCTCAGTAATGGGGCCAGAGAAAGGCACACAACCATGAAAAGTACTGCTTAATCATACATACTCTCGTTGTGGCTTCACTCAGCTCCACAGATGCATAAGCTTAAACATGTACCGCTGTTGAGAAAACTGAAAACATTGAAAAGTCTGTCTGACATATATTTATGCTAAGGCAAATAACACAGGGAAATGATGGAACACTTTCTTTTAATGACTACAACAGCCCAGTAATAGCAGATCTTAAGGCTGGGAGAGCGTTTTATTCCATACAGAAAATACCCAGGTTCATCAAGCTAACAAATCAAAGAGTAAAGTTCAGAACAAGTAGGTAGCCATTTAGCTTGTGATCAAATATATCTGGAAACGCTTTAGTTTAGCATGGCAATCTTTGATTTTTAGCTCTTAAAGTGACTTTTGTTGCTATAACCTTGTTGACCCTAAACTTAAATAGATTAGGTAAGAGCTTTCAAAGTGTTTGGATTTGATTGAAATAATTGATAATACAATGCTATTATACCCCAAACCTAGTGATGGTGGTGCATTATATTTTTGCAAGAGGTAGCTAACCTACTGCACTTGCGGCAGTAACACAACTCAAACTTCTTTTGTGAAAAATTGGAAATAATAAGCGACAATAGATGTTGAATTTTTTCATCCAAATAAAGTGGTGGCTAATCTGGCTGCACAAGCTTGTTTACAACCTGTAAGACTGTTTGACCTTGTGTTTCTTACTTTTGTGAGTATGGTATTATCATAATCTGTGACCAGAGCTACAGAAATAGTGTCCAAGGTGTCATAAAAAAAACCCTGTAATTTTGCTTTTGAAAAGGAGCAAATACATTATGCAATCTTGTATAGACGCAATATTTTTCCCCCCTCTCTACAAATGATAATCATAAAGTGATGTCATGTAAACCATTTAAATGGTATGTGCAAACAGGATTCCACTCAATAAAATCAAATGAAGGGGAAATAAATTGATGGCAGTCTGGCAGTTTTTTTAATAAAGATAACAGTATCAAGCTGACATGACTTGTCTTATGTTGTTCAATTTTATTTACACTCACATTTTCCTCTGTCGAATGAATATGGAATTTACCTGAACACATTGAAAGAGCTTCATAATGACCCATATGTTTATTTGTAGTGTTGTTTACATGTTTACATGTTCCTTGATTGTGTAGAGTACAAAATGCTAATTGGATTGACAGAAAAGGATTGTTATTTAATTACTGCTATGGATGTCAGTTTAAATTAAATAAGGGATAGAGCAAATGTGTTTGTATTTGTGTGTCTGTGTGCATGTATCTGCAGAAGTGTCTGTTCTTGGGTGTGCTGTCCAGCAAGGGCATTTAAATGAATTATTTGACCTTAGCTCTTGATCAAACACAAAACTCAAAAAGTCTTCTGTCCTTCCATCCAGGTTACAGTTCCCTGTGGCTTGATAGTTCATTGCCAGTTGTGAGCAACTGCCAGAGCACACCAACACTGCTGACAGAAATGTAATTTTAATGTAGTTCAAAAGAAGAAAAACAAGCAAGTTGGACTGTGTTCAACCATCACAAGATGTTCATACTACGAGATTGAGTTAAAGCGGGAGCGATAGCAGAGACAAGGTCACTGACTGTGAGAAGAGTTTAAGTCGTAGCCCCAGAGGGCATGTGTGGAGTCAGTGGATGTAGTAGTTCTCAAGTACTCCTTAACACGACCCCTGGCTTAATACACAACTTGGTTTACTGTAGCTCTGCGAGCAAAGACTTGGCTATTGACTCATAAATCAAGAGTTGTAAATCGAGTTCACGATGGCCTTTAGCTCTGCTCTTTTGACATGACTTGCCAAAACCTCTCAGCTTAGACTTGTGGAAAAATATCTCCATTAAGCCATTCCATTTTTTATTTTCTAGTCATCTTTCATCATTGAGTGATACTGTAATCTTAAAATAAATATGACATACCCCACTTTCACAGACTCATTTTAAGTGTGGGAGCAGCTATTTTTACTGTATTTTGGAGGAAAGGACCAAAGCTAATGCTCATAAATCAAGAGTTGTAGCTATTCATTGTTGAAAGCTTGCCAAGATCAATATACAGATAATTGCTGACTCACATGTTAATCAATGGTGCATTGAAATATGTAACATTCCTTGTTAACCTTTCATCCTGTGCTAGCAGACAAAGCTGTACGTAGCTTCGAGGCATGATGAAAAAAAATAGCATTGGTTGAATGGAGTCAAGCACACTTGATTTGAAAGAGAGATGATTTTGTCAAGCTAATGTTTAGAGTTCGGTTAAAAAGTTAAACTTATAAAAAAGTTTTTACATTTAAAAAAAATGCTCTTAATTGTTAAGTTTAAAAGTCAAGATAATGTTTAGAAATTTAAAGTGGAATAATCAATCTAATGCTCAGAAGTTTTAGATAAAACACATCAAGCTAATGTGCAGAAGTTTTAGGTTGAAAAGTTAATTCAATGGTATAATTCGAGGCTAAGGGTCTGTATTACTATTGTGATATGTTTTGAATGTTGTTGTAATTTCTCGCCATTGAATGATACTGTATTCATCAAGTACATGTGAAATACCCCACTTTCACACATACACAGACTCATTTTAAAACATGGGAGCAGCCATTTTTACTGTATTTTGTAGGGAAGAACCAAAGCTAACGATCATAAATCAAGAATTGTAGCTATCCATTGTTGAAAGCTTGCCAAGATCAATCAGTATACAGAAAATTGCTGACTCACATGTTAATCAATGATGCATTGAAATATGTATATATAACATATATATAATATATATAACTTTGCTCTTGCAACATGACTTGCCAAAACATCTCAGCTTAGACTTAGTGGAAAAATATTTCCATTAACCCATTAGTAAATGCCTCAAGCCCTGTGATCTGTCTGTACACTCACACACATGTTGCACAGATCTGTATGCATGATCTAAATGGGTCCACAGGCTTTTTGTCAGGTAATGCTGACAAGCAGAACATGGGAATCACATTAAACCCTGCATGCATCATCAATGTGCATGACTCGAAGTGACATGACTGGCAGTGTAGACAAGTATTAAAACCTATATGGCAGCAGTCTGGAAAACATACCTTTGATCAAGAAACGTCCAGGAATACAATAAATCCATGTATCTATTTCAACTAGAAACCCAGGAGATTGAAGGAGCATGTTTGGACAGCCATGGACTCAGATCTAATGCTTTGAGGGCCAGCAGGATTACGCTCATCTAATTATTTCTTAAAGTAACAGTCAAGTGTTTAAGAGGGTGACCTATTCACACATTTTGAATCTTATATCCAGTCACTGTGTTGACTTGTGCCAACATCGTCTGTTGCTGTGTCTCACTGTAGCAGCGTAGTTTGCCTCAGTCTATTCACAGATGTATTTTGACGTCAGTGGATGGTGGCTGAGACAAGTTTCTTTAGACCTCAGGGCTGTTGCATCACTACATCACAGTTTCACTGTGGTCTGTTACATTTTGTTGCTAACACCACTGAGGAGAATGAGACAATATGGTGTGTGAAAATGCCTGTAAAGAATCCAGTACCACGGGGGAACAAGTATTTCTTTCACCTTATAACTTATTTCTTTATTACCATCAGTGTAATAATATATAATTTAGTGAGTTGTAATTGCAAAAAATGGACAGATGCAATGTCTGCTTTGCCAGTACAGAAATGGTACCCTTGTGCTTCCCAGCTGCACAAAATTAGCCATTGCCACATAATTGTAACAGTACATACAATGTCTCTTGTGTTAACACATTTGTCGGGGAATAAGAAGCACAGGCAGATGTGATTAGGAGCTTAACAGCCAGGTAAACATGCTCACGCATAGTAACAATAATACGAGCATATATCAACAAATAACAACAAATACATGTAGCTTTTACTTAAGTAGGATGTAAAATGCAGATCATTTACATGTACAATTTCTACAGTTCATTGCGTCAGAACTATAAAGACACACAAAAAAAGAGTTCTTGAAGAGAAATCAATTCTCTTGAAGAGAAGCAGTATAATGACCCCCAGAAGGAGGCTGCAATGGCAGACTTTTTCCCCCAACTTCGAGTGTAGCGATTCAAAAGAAGTAACATAGGGGATGAAACATTGTACGATCAGTAACAGCATTATCTCAGATGTGACAAAATGAGGCCTTGTAAATGGAGGTAGTGTTTGAGAACTATTAACATTAAAATTTTTGTTCTGAAGTGAAATCTTATGAATTTGATAAAGTTTTCCACCTAGTTTTCTGGTATCTCATAGGGTAGTGGAGAAAAGAATTATGGCATCACCTTAGGGAGTAACTGGTAAGTAGCAAGTCCCTGAGAGTTGGTACAATACTGCAGATTTCTCAGCCAGCCTTTTTTCGCTAATGGAGTTGCAGAACTATCCTCCTGCAAAGAGGGAAGAGCGGCTCAAATGAGGCAGTGGAATGACAGGCAATAGACTGGAAAATATGAGAAAGAGAGAGGGGGGTGGACTCAAGCTGATGTGTTTATTTGCCACTGCGGGTGCCCAGCAGAAATCTTGGTGGGCGAATGCATTTTAAGTCCCCAATGCATAAAAAAGTAGACACAGCCCGTCTCCTACCATAAAAATATTAAGAGATCAAACAAGCCCTCAGATGTTGTGACTTTCGGGTTTCAGAAGTTGATACAGAGGTACAGGGGAAGGAGTTGAAATACTCTTTAGTCACAATGTGGTTTACTGGTTTTGTCCGACTTTTGAGGCAATCATGGTAATTTTGACAGTCAATCTGTAAAAACTAGATACTGGATCCAGCACTTTGTAGTTCAGATCACGTTTGCAATCATTGCGACAGACAACTTTTATTTACAAAGTTATTGTGAAGTAAATGGACTGGGTTTAGGGAGATGATTGTGAAGTGTTATAATGTGCAATTGACTGAGGCAATAACTAAAGGCAGAAAAGGAAAAGCAAAAAACTAAGTTCTTCAACAGGTGTCAAGGAACAAGCTTTGGTTTGATCTCTCAGGTGCCTATACTACAATATACAAAATACTACAAACCAAATCACAGCCCACCTGGCTATTCCAAAGCTGAGGCATAACACAAAACTATCCACTATTGCTAGTGATGACAGCTTGACGTCCTAGTCTTGTGAATCATCCAGCACAATCAAGTCTTTACTCAGCAGTGAAACAATCACACAAGGTTCAAGTAAAATGCAACAATATTATCAATACTTTTTTTTTTTTTTTTGCTGTTTTATTCAAAGAAAGAGCGGTGCTTAATGATATTCTTTGCTGATGCCACTGAAACTCTTAATAGAAGTAAAAGACACTGTGTGCAACATAAAATCTACCACTACCAGACAGAACCAATGTATAACATATTTAAAAACGATCCACTCTTGAAAGCTTGCCAAGGTGAATCATTATGTTGCAGATAATTGCTGACTCATACGTTAATCGATGATGCATTGAAATATGTAACATTCCTTGTTAATCTTTTCCTCAAAGCATAATGACACATGCTGTACATGAAGTTGTTTTATTTTTACATTAGCATTGGCCAGATGGAGTTAAGCACACTCCGTTTGAAATAGAAATGAGATGTTGTAGGTTGTTAGATTGGTAATAACAAGTTTTAGTTTGAAAAATCTAGCTAATATTAAAGTGCTAGGTTGAAAAGTAAAGCTAAGTTTGAGGTTGAAAGGTTAACCTAACAATAAGGAATTTTTATGATATTATAACAGTAAGTTTTAGATCAAAAAATAGCAAATGCTAAGTTACAGTATAGGTTGAAAAGTTCAGAACTTAGGTTACAGTAACAGTTCTTAAGTATTAGGTTTAAAATGCTAAGGTTCAGAAGTTGAAGGTATAAATAAATCAAGTGTTTGTTCAGAATTTTTAGGTTAAAGTTAAATTAATGGTAAGTTTAATGTTATAGTAATTTTTCACCATTGAGTGATATTTGATTTAGATCAAATAGAATTTGATATGTTCTCATCATGCTTGCTGATCTTCCTGAATAATCCAAATATTTTGCAAATGTTTTTCATTCAGAATTAATTCTACCTAAAAAAAAAAAAAAAAAAAATATGAAAAAAGAATTAATAAACAAATGACGCAAGTTACCTGCTACCTGATATTAGACAGCCAAGTCAAGTTTCCCACTTGGGATAATAATAAATAAACTGAACTGAACTGAACTAGACATGAACATCTGTGGAGTCACATTTGGTTGACAAGTCCCTAGGTTTTCCTTGCAGAAATGAATCTTCAGTGTGGCCTCTAGTTTTACGACAGCAGTGTTAAACGTTATTCGCAGCTCAGACAGTTGTTGATACAGAGTTAATGGACAATTTAAGGTAGGGCTGATTTAAAAAAAATAAGCTGTGTGCTGTGTAGCCATAGACATTTCTAATATGAATCAAATTGATGGTATGTTTTAATGTTATAGTCCTTTTTCAGCATTGACTGAAATATCATCAAATACATGTGAAATCCACCACGTTCACACATACATAGACTGAGTCTAAAGTACAGGGGCAGCTTATGTACTATTTCTACTGTATTTTGTAGGGATGGACCAAAGCTGACGTTCTAAATTTCAATCCAGAGCTTTACAGTTTTTGAGAGAGGGCTAGCTGGTGTTGCTCTGCCTCACTGGATGCCTGTTCTGCTGGACGATGATACATTATAGCGACTATAGAAGGGTGCTTGAAGAAATGACTTCAAAGGAGCAACTGAGATAGAAGCTGCCCAATCAGATCTCACTTTAGCAGGATAATAGCATTCAGGTCCCCAGAGGCATAAACGAGGATGTGTCATAAATTATGAATTTCTATGAGAACAGATATGGATGGCGGTGTCATGCAATAATTGGCCCAGCACTTTGCTCCAAGTGAAGCTGGCTGGTGGCTGAGTGATGCACACCGCAGGCACCTACCCCAAAAACACGTTGAAGTGATTTGCAAAGTCAGCATGACAGAAAGAGGCGCCTCCAATTATCATGGTGACCCAAGGCTCTATGATGTGGCAACCTCATCCCATGACCTGCAGTGCAGCATGATGGGAAGTAACAGTGAGTTCAAAGATAAAGGAGCTGTCTGAGATGACTGAAGGTATTCTAATGTAAAAATACACCTGTTTTCTTAAAGTCACCTACAATCTGGTGGTGCAACACTAAAAATGGGTTCATCTTTTTAGCATCACAGATGTAATCAATTTCAGATTTGTTCATTTTTCTGGCTAATAAAAAGATGTTAGTGTTTTTAGAAATCAGTGCTTGAAGAAAAAGGAAAAAAATAAATCAGAGCTTGATGTGAAAAAATAAATAGGTGCCAGTATTCTGTGTGTATCAGCAGGTCCCCCATCTCTGACATTATAAAGTAATGTTGTACAACAACTCTTAAAAGCTTCTTTTTTTAAAATAGTTAGCTAGAAAATTACATAAACTAATAAACGATTTAGCCTAGGCTACTAAAACGAACACCAAAACTAAACAGGAATTGTTAAGAATTGTAGCAATTTATGCAAAAAAAGTGATGGAAAGGTGGCGACTTACATGTTTCTCACCTTGACCTTCTTCAAGCATGGATTCATTTTCTGTTCTGATCTCAAGTCTCGGCAAATAATTAAGTAGGCACCAATAAGAGGCAAAGTTTTTATGATGTCATCATGTAGACTTCTCACAAAGTATTTTGCAGTATTTTAAACTATAAAATACAAAACGTGCTGATGTAATTTGATACTAAATATTTTAATCAACCCTATCAAAATATATATTACAAACCCCTATTTTGTATTTCAAATACATGTATCATAAATACTGCCCATCCATGCAGATAGTGTTGATCTATATGATAAGGCAGCATGTTTCTCCAGAAGCAATGTCCCAGTTATAATGGTTCCAATTTAAAACTGTTACTCTTGAAAGAATTTGAAAAGCCCTCACAGACAAATACTAGATACTGATTGGCTGGTATTGTCACACAAAGAGCTAATTTTTAGTAATTGCTGCACCCTCCCAAATTTAGTAACCCAATTAAGAAGATCTCTCCCGAGACCCACTGAATTAAAACTCCTCTTGCATGGCATTATGGCTTCAGGATTTGTCTTTTACAGAAAAACCAAAAGCAAATTTGTTGTGTCAATTTTCATTTTTATGCATCTAAACAATATCAAAATAATGCTACCCTAGAGAATGAATCTTACTTCAGACCTCAGGTTTGTGCAGACCCACTGTTCTCTCTTCTCTAAAATAAAAGGATTAGATGAGACAAATGTCTAAGATCGGTGGCATTTCTCATTCTCTGCTCCCTGCCTCTCCTCACTGTTTTCCTGCAGGTGAAAGAGTGAACCGATGAGGCGGAGGACTTCTTCCTCAGCACACACAGAGACGACACCTTGCAACGTTCATCCGTGGGAGGAGGGGAAACACTTGGGATTGTTGCCAGCAGGAGGAATTCAAGGTCAGTACACAGTACGCTCTTTCTCTCTCTCTCACTCACACACACACACACCCACCCACCCACACAGAGTCAGGTTTGAAGAACAAATAAATAGTTGAAGGGAGCGTCTTCTTTTCTAATGGCTGGTGTTTGTATTAAGAGGAGTCAAGTGAGTTGATGAGATTTTTATGCATGAGCTATATCATGAACAAATAGACAATTCCCAAATGTCTCTGTCCCTTTTCTCCCTCTGTCCTTCCTTCTTTTTCTTTCAGTCTTTTAGTTTAATCCACTCTGCCTTCCCTCATATGTTATTTTCTTCCTCGTGTTGCTTTCTTCATTTCTTCTGTCCTGTATTCCATTTTTTTTTCATGTCATATGTCTAAAGAAAATTACTAATCAACACTTCCAAACAAATGGGCTGTGCAAGAATTAGGATTTTAATTGCTTCCCCATAGATTGCTGCCTCACTGAGAAACTGGGTTAATTGCATAAGTAGAGAGAACCTCTTGTGACCTTCACTGAATGCTGCCAACTACAGTTACTGACCGTGTTGCATTTACAGGTTATTAAGCCATAGCTATGAAGAAAAAAGTGATAGCCTGGATGTCTGCCTGTTTTGGATGAATGTTGACATTGTTTTCAAAAAGCTTTTTCTAAGTGTCAGTGCTACATAGCTTTCCTGACAGGATCATGTTTACTGTTCAAGTCTGCAGCATACATGTGTCAGCATCAGGGCATGAGGCATACAGAGTTGTTCAGGCTTGTTATTTCACTACAGGTTGATTAGACTTGCTTTAACGTGAAGGGCAAACAGAGCATTGAAAGTAAACCCAAAATGCGTGTATAAATATATCTTTGCTGGCTTTAGTTTGAACTGTTATTTCTTCCTTCTTGTCTAATTTCCAAGGAGATTTGACCAGCCATCCTTTTTCAAATATATCCAGGCAGTGAAAGAAAGGAGGGATTCAGCACAGACAGCTCTGGCAGGAATCAATCAGACCTGCATGAACTAAGCCCCTCACATATCTCCAGCCTTCTGTCTGTCTTCCCTCATGTCTTGTGTTTCTTCCTTAACCATTCCATCCTTTTATTCCTTTCTTCTTTTCTTTGTTCCTTCCACTCCTTCTGTCTGTCTTTGGTCCCTTCCTTTCCCCCTCCTGTTTTTTTTTCTTCTTACTTTTCTCCCCTCCTTCCTTTCTTTTGTTCCTTCTGCCCTACCTTCTGCCTGTCTTTGGTTCCTCTCTTTCTCCCTCCTGTCTTTTTTTCTTCCCACTTTTCTCTCTTCCTTCCACATGTCTTTGATCCCTTCCTTTCTTTCTTTTATTCCTTCTTTCCTTCCTTCTGCCTGTCTTTAGATCATTCATTTCTCCCCCTTGTCTATTGTTCTTCCTTTCTTCCTCCTGTCTTTTGTTCCTTCCCTCTTTCCTTCCTTTTCACCGTCTTTTGTTCCTTCCACCCTTCCTGTACTTTCTTCCACTCTCTTTTCCCTCCTTATTCCCTCTTTCTTTCCTCCCTTCCTTATTTTGACCTCCCTTCTGTGAACACCTAACACAGAACCAATGATATCTGGAGTTTTGCCATGTGACATATTCCCGGAAATTACGTCACTAGCTGAGGATAATAATACCTGTTTTATAGGTTGAGAATCCCAGGGCACTGTGAAGGACAAGCTGGGTCAGCTGAAAACACAGACAGACTGGAAATTGTATTTTAATGCCAGGGAGGATTGGTTCATTTAAATACTGTATATGAGAAATGAGTTGATATTGCACTCACAGAGGATTTGATTTGTTCTCATCATGCTTGCTGATCTCCCTGAATAATCCAAATAGTTTGCAATTGTTTTTCATTCAGAACTAATTCTACCTAAATAACCAGGGTGGAAAAAGAAATAATAAACAAATGACACAAGTTCCTTGTTACCTGATATTAGACATCAACATCTGTGGACTTAAGTGAGTCACATTTGGTTTTCAAGTCCCTTGGTTTTCCCTGCAGAAATGACTATTTAGTGTTGCCAGTTTAACGACAGCCGTGTTAAACATTATTGGAAGCTCAGACAGTTGTTGACACAGAGGTCCAGTATTGGAAAAGCCCATGCTAATAGACAATTTAAGGTAGGGCTAATTAAAAATAATGAGCTGTGTAGCCATAGACATTTCTAATATGAATCTTTAGAGCTAGATCAGTAATGGTTTAGTTTGCCATTGAGATACATCAGCCTCTATATTGAACAAATCACATGTACCTCCTGGACAGTGGTATAGAGAACATCAATTCCATTAAGTCCTGCATTAAAATTAAGAAGGCATTTGAAATTCATTACATATTTGTATTATTATCTGGACGCATGAGTTGTGTTCTATAATAAAGCAGGACTGCTTAAGAAAGTGGATCTTTTGTAACCTGCATAGCATCCAGGATGTTAATGAGATGTTTGTACAGGAACAGAAAATAGAGGCTACACACAACAGAAGCTATAAATATGCTTAATAGCCTCCTGGGTCAGTATGTGTATTAGATGCAAGCATTATCCTTTTGGGAAACACTGTATTAACAAGTATTGTAGCATTAAAAAAGTGTTTAACAGGCTTTGTTTGATCCCTGCAAGGTCTAAGAAAGGACTTGGCTGGATTTTCTGACTGCTGTGACCATACACGAAGGCGTATTCTCACTGTAACTCAATATGCTTCTGTCACTAAGTCTAACTCTCTGTGGGCCGATTGTATTACATTGTAATGAGCTGGGGCTATTTGGTTAGAGTGTTGTTTAGACTTTTTATCTTTCAGTTTTTCTGTTTCCACTTTTGAAGTCATGACTTTGTTGAACACGCATATTTTCAAAAAATGCATTTTCACAACTGTTACTTTCGAATGAAAGGCCACAGTTTTAGTTTAGTTCATTCCTAGTCTAATAAAATAGACAGTCTTTCACCAGAGTGTGTTTTTTTATGGAACATGAAAGATTTGATTGCTGATGAGAGATTGCTTGAGTGGTTAGATTATGAATGAGGGATGCCTGTTTGATGCTGGTGTACAGTTCTGATGGCAAAGCCTGAATAACGTTTTTAACGTATACTAACATATTGTTGAATAATGTGTTGCATCTTTGCTTGGTAACTACGGTTACGGTTAGGGAATGGTCGTGGTCATGGCAAATAAAAAAGCCTACAACCTAGTTAGGACGTTAAAATTGCCACTCTTTACTCCCTGATGTGGTAACCTTGGTACTGTGGGGAGTGACAAAGTCAAAGCACTTACATTTACATAATAATACATTCCATTTGAGATGGCTGACTGAACTATGAGGCCATTTACAGCGCAAATCCAGATTGTATCTGAACATGATTTTAACCTGATGACATTTCTCCAGTGTCCACATTGAGATACGATCCCCCTGTCCAACTTGAACAACCACATGTCACATCCTACTCTTATTTGCGTGGGTCCAAAAAATCCTCTGTAGCTATACACTGTATAAGCTTTGTTTCACCTTACCATTGGCTGTATGGACTGTAGCTAGATTTGTGGTGCGTTCAAGAACAATAAATTACATCAGTTTCATGACTGTGAAGGTTGTCAGTTATCCAAGTAAGGTTAAAATGAAGGGCAACTGGACTTGTTTGAAGATACTCAAAGACATTTCGTCCCTCATCCAAGAGACTTCTTCAGTTCGGAGTTCAGAATTAAACACATTTCTGCAGCAGCTTATTATGACCCATATTTACTTATTTTGTTGGCCGCGACCTCTTTTGGTTGAACAAGTCAGGTGACATAGTATAAAGAGCAACAGAGTCAATGTAAGGAGCTGGTGGGGTGGGGTGGCTTGGGGTGGTGGATGGTGGATGTGCTAAGTAAACTCAGGACTTTCACTCAGGAGATTGAGCTTTCAGTCTCGTATGAAAGAAAGTTGAAGTTGACATATTTAAATTTTTAAGTTAAATTACATTGTTACCTGACTTACACAATCTACTTATTTTAAACCAAACCACGATCTTTTCTTATCTCTAACGAAGTGGTTTTGTTGCCTAAACATAACCAAACCTAAGCAAACTCCTTTTACTGCGGTATATGTTACATGTTGATAGATGGGAATCGACCTGTTTTGTCGAAATTCAATAAAAAATTTTTTATATAGCACCAATTTATCTTATTGTGCTTTTTATATAGAGCAGGTTTTTCTTTCACTTTCTTTCACTCTGTGAAATCTAAGCAGAGACGGCATTCCCAACTTTTACTTCCCGAATGGTGTTCCCGTGCATTTCCACCTCTGTATACATGCCTATCCACCACCCAACTTTCGCACCTTATGTTTATGCTTTGCTACATAAAGGGTACATTCCTTCCTGCACTGGCTCTGAATGTTGGCACTGGTTTCTCTATGGGGGAAGGTGTTACCATTACTTCCCCACTCCCCGCTGTGCTGAACTTGGTGTTTTCCTGTGGGGAGTGATGAGATAAAAGCCTAAATGCCAAACATCAACACTGTACATACTCTCCATTCACAAAAAATTAAGTTCCAAATAAGTTGGCTGACTGATTTATGGCTAAGGAATGTAACATTAGGCAACTAGTAAACTTGTCTAATTTTAGGGAACAATTCTAGTTATGGTTTTATTTACATCATTTCAAGAGACATTGGGCTGGTATCGCTTAATGTCACTTCTCTCGATGTATCAATTTAATAACTCAGTATGTGGACCATAAATCAGCTGGTGGGACATATATAGTGTGGAATCCTGCTTGAATGCACTGCTGAACACATAATATAACTGTGCATTGTCAAGAGGCAAAAGGCCTGCTTTCTGTGACAGGAAGAAAATAAAACTGTTGGGCACATGACCCACTGCAAAAAAAGTGATGTGCCATCAGTTTTTTGAATAACGCAGAGATGCATTGTTTCCTCTGCAGATATCTTTTGGGAGTGGGTGTACTTGGAAGCAGTTGCTAAGAGATCTGTGAAAACAATATGCGGAAATATATGATATGCTTTAAATGTTACCCAAACAAATTGAGTTCAAAGAACTAAACCAAACTTGACAGTCAAACAAAATCTGCTACATCCCACAGTTGTGCAGATTATATAAAAACTGGCTGATGAAACTGTAGCAGAGAATCTTCTGTGCAGCAAAATGTTTTTTTTTTCCTCCTCTGACTGAGCTTTGATCAGAAAATGTCTGGATGGTGAGATATCTGAATAGCTCAGTCTCCTACAGCAGATGGTTATGAACTTGTCCCAAAACTGTCACCGTGGTTGATGAACTGTAGCACAAGCCCCAGGGATAAAGGTTTGAGTGCAGGATCACATCAGCCCCTTCCTCAAGAATCTTTCAATGGCCCAGGTGCTCCTGTATATTAGCTGGTCACCCCTGGAGCTGCCTGATTTGTGCTTCCTGTTCACCTGCCTCACATAAGCATATGAAACTGTAAGTCAGTCCTGTAGTCAGAGGTGTTGTTTCTCATTTTTGCATCATTGCAGTTGAGACAATGAAGTGCCAGGGGTGGTTAGACAGTACCAGGGGTTTCAACATGTGCTGCTACCTAGAAATGCTTTTATTCGTGTTACATTAGGCCGTGATATAACCAAGTGCTATAAGGGATTTTTTTTGTTAGATAGCTACAGATACACAGGAGGAATGGTGATAGAAAGAATGAGATACAGTGGATGTCTCAGGTGAACTGAAGCCCATGATGTCATTGACTCTGTACACATGAGCTAGTTAACCAGCTGGATAGTTGGGAGCAAGAACTTGTAATGAATGAACCAGTGGCTTCAAAAGCTTATAATGTCATTGTTATAGTTGGCTTACGATGTTGTGAAATGGTGATATTCATGCTTTTTCTGATCCATTAGTATTTCTAAAGAAAACAAATTTTGCTATCTAAGCTAGTCAATTCAATATATATTCTGCTCATAAAAATACTTTGACCACTTTTATACATACATTTATCCCGTGTTTCCACTTGAATAGTCCAGCAAGCAATGAGTATGCGGTACAACGAGCTGCATCCACTACATCTGTAACGTCTCCAGTATTGACACAGCCAATGACCTACAACGATGAATGGTTCTCATATATGAATGAACACCCTGCAGCCGATCAATTTGCTACTCCCCACAAGAAATGCCAGACAAACAAACAGCAAGCTAACACTACAGTAGTTAGCTGGCTGTCAGGAAACACTTCTGCTAATAATTACCCCGAAGTTCAACAAGTAGAAATAGTGTTTCTAGGGATTAACCAATCACGCAGGACGTTTCTCCATGGTCAGAAGTCATATCCTCTCCATTATCTTCATAATATACCAAGAGGACTTACCAGAGCCTTGCCTTAGTGTATGGTCACACCAGAAAGTGGGACAGCAAAGTTGATCTGTGCATCCTTGCCAAAAAGGCAGTTGGTTGTAATAAAAATAGACGGGGATCTTCAAAAGTAGCACTTGGTTTGAACTTTCACGTATTTGTAGGTTATATGTTGCCATTATTTTGACACTGGCATTTGTATGATGCTGTCCTTAGTTTGATTAATGAGCAACATACATTGACAATCAGCCCAAAAAAAAAAAGGCTGCAGAGAAAATGTATATTGTGTGCGTATATTCCTGTAACAGGTCAAGTTTACAAGGCTGCTGATCAAGTAGGAATCTTGATTATATTGGGAGTTCCCTCTGTACAATATCAGCACACCCAGAATATTGGTATTCACTTTCATGCCCCAACCCCCCCCCAAAAAATGTCAAAGGAGAAGAGCAGCAAAGTAATTAGATGAACAAGAGAAATCCAAACAATTCGACAGGCATGATTACACATTAAACTTATGAACAACAATTATCCTCTAACATTCATTTTGTCATCTCATCAACTTTTGCCAGACAAGGATGCAGGCTGCCAAAATGTTTAGTGCTGATGCATTTCAAACTTTAGAGAACTGCCAAGTCATTTCACTGTGTTATACTGAAAATATTATGTCCCTGGCTCCATAATTAGTCTTATTGTTGTGGTTAATGCTCTCATATGCAAGCTTTAGACATTGTGCTGTTGCAGAGAAGTGGTTTTAAATTTAATTTCAATGCAGGGATGGCCTTTGTAGTTATTTCAATTATGACTAATATCAGTATTTCCTCTAGTTGCTATGAAAAAAACTTTAATAACCACAAGGGAAGACATGTCTAATAGTATGAGACTAAACCTAGTCAGTTATATTAGAAATTGTTAACTGCAAGCACAGAAAGGTAACGATATCTCTGACAATCAAGATGGATAACACTGGCTCATAAATGCGTTTCATCCCACAGCAATCACTCCCGAGCCATCATGCTATCAAAGACAACAGCAGGTGAAATTATATCTCAAAAATCTTAGTGTTAACCCCTTTTCAAGAGTGTCAGCCATTTGAAGGAAAAGATGGCAGCTGCCGGGAAAAAAATGCCTCCCCGCCTTGATTAAAAAGTATTGACTCGGAATAGAAGGGCTACCAGGCTGTTTTCTATAAATAAGGAGAAAAACAACCCAGCTGTGTTCCAAAAACTCTCAGCTTTCTATTGTTTTATGACCCGTAGTTTCAGTCTAACCCTGTTAAGCCTCTTGAAAGCGCAAAGCCTTGTGTGGTTAACTTGGAAGTCCCTAAACAGAGTCATCTAATTTTCACTACATTTTAGATTGCTAAACGAACGTGGGGAATATATTTTCTCATCTCATCTTTGGTACAAGTACACAATAACATGAGTGATCACGATACTGTAGATGGGTCTATACCAGGGTTTCCTAAACCTTTTCAGCTCGAGACCTAAAAGATACATTTGGTGTCTCCCTGTTACCCAAAGCTACAAAAATTAATTGCCATAACATCCATGTTTATAAACTAATAAGGAACCATGAATTTAAAATGTATATGTAATGTATTCTTTCAAGTACATTATAGCAATTATATTATTATTATTATTATTACAGCAGTGTAATGTTAAGTTTCTCACACCTGATAGCAGTATTTTAGTATGAAGCCTTGTTTTGATCTGTTAAAGTTAATGCATTATACACAAACTCAACACTTCCTGTTTCTGTTTCAAATTTAAAGCCCTCTAGCATTTCAGTGGACAATGCAAATTTGTAGTGATGGCCCACATTTCCCATTATGCCTACTGCTTAACTAGCTGTTTGTTAAGTTATCTGTTTTATGTTCCAAAGTGCAAATGTAATTAGTGTTTGTAATGTGTCTGTTCAGAACATGGTGGGTAATGTTGGTTGTCTTTGTGATGGTTTATAATTTTAATGTGACTTGTGGAGTACATATTGAAAAATGAGCCATTAACATTCACAGTGTTTTACAGATTTGAAAGCAGGTCAGATACATTGAGACAATCTTTGTTCAACTAGTGGTGGGGCCTAATGGACGCCGATGTTAATTGGTTGTTTTTTTTTGTTCATTTGATTGTCCAACTTGTTAGTCCAAAGCAGGTACTCTCCTCTGCCCTCTCTCAGGTTCTCTGGGCGCTACGTGACGCTCACCTGTTCCCGTTCGCCCTTGTCTGCTAATCTCTGTTGGCGGGGACAGAGCAAGGAGAAGCTCAGGTGCCTTTCATGCAGCCGTGTGCAGAAATTTTCTTGTCATTATATTCCATTATGTTTTTATATTTGAATTGTAACCTGCCAACTGAATTTTATTTCCCTTCATATAAATAAAGACATTTCCACCATAAATTGGTGCAGAAAAATGTTTCCAGAATCATTTAAGAGTTTAATGCCCAGAATTTTCTGGGGGAGGGAACCCTACACCCACACACTCGTATACTTCACCATCAAATATTTCTTCAAAATAGTGTTAAAATATCATCTCGTCTTGTTCTCGTGACCCAACTGTATCAAAACATCCCTAATCTGTGCCCTTATGTCACTTCCACTTTTCTACACAAAGTGACGCCCTTGCTGACAGCAATCAGCAAACTTTTGAAATGTTGAACTCGTTCTGCATGAATGATTATGACAAGTGAGTACTTAACAAATCACAGGCTACCATGTAGAGCATTTTTTTTGCACAATAATTTAATGGATAAAAACACACAAAAATGAATGGCTGTTTTGTCCAACTGGAATTACTATTTTACAAGTAAATACTAGTGGTAAGCTATATTAGTAGTCTTATACTATTATCTGAAATTATGATGAATACACTAACATTAGCCCTAATCAAACCTTAACCACAGGGTGTAATATCAGAAAGTGGTTTTATGTGAAGAGTACTGGCACCTATTTTTTTTCTACTTCAAGCACTGATTCCACACATTTGTTAGACCTCAAGGATACACATAATGCCTTTTGGTGTGTAATTATACAGGAAAACTCTTTTTTAACTGTCAATCTAGAAAAAATGTGTGTCAAGATATTGAACATCTGCATTAAAAAAATGGTTTTCAGATGTTGTGCTTCATGAAAATATAGATACAGTTAGCATGCAAAATCCCATACCAGTCAAACCCTTTGTAAAATGATTTGCATTCATCTGTTTTTTTTTAACTAACTCTTTTTCTCTGTAAGGGATCTTGTATACATCTGAATAGTATCTGAATTGTTTAAATTATCTGAATTAAGCTCTTTCTAAATGCAGCAAGGAGAAGTGCAAGTGTGCGTGTACACTGACATTGCATGCTGTCTTGAGAACATTTTCAGCAAAATAGCTTCATGGGAGTTTGCAAACACTAACTACCGTAATGAGAAGAACATAACTTATTTTGTTTTCACTTAATTTCCCTCTCAGACTCCCAGTTGGGTTAATTGCACTTTATGTAAAGATTATGTTATCATCAAATGACTCAGACTGATGGAGTACCGTATTATCTGAAATCACGGCCTGGGTTTAATGATGCACACTAATTATCAATAGGAAAAGATTATTTCATGAACACTTCTCAACACAACAGGTGACCTTTTAGATGACAAGCTCTTAATTACATCAGAAAACATATCACAGTTGGAGATTTTGATGTTGTGAAATGTGACAAAAGGATTCATTTTAGACATAAAGACAAAACACTGACATTTTACACTATATCTTTTCAGGAAGAAATTGCTTGAAATGTCTGTATTTTATAGGACAGCTGTTGGTGAAATACTGACACTTACAATACTGCAGCACTGTATCATTCATAGTAAATAGAGAAAAAAACAAATGACTACAGTAAATAGAGCCATCATTAAGAGGCAACAGGGCTGGACAAATGATGATTAATGACATAAATAACAAGGCACTTAGCCATTCTTCAAACTTAATTAAAAACAATAGTGATTTGAACAGAATGACTCATGAATGTGGAGAAAATCAACCGGAAATACATTTTCCCTATTTCAGTAATCTAGTAAAGTGAAGAAAGGACAAAAAGAAACAGCACTGGTCTCTTTTTGGAATGTGACTGAGCGGCTGCTGACAAAGCTTTTCATGTTTTATTGATCAAAGGAGCTATTGATAGACGGATGTGCTTTTCTCCTCCTAATTAAATTATGACATATATTGTTCTGCCAGACAACAGTCCCACATCGTGCAAATGTGGAGCAAGTTTTTCACTTGCCTCCATGCTGATGCGTGGAGTGAGCAACATATAGCCCCACGTCTCTTCATTCACATCTCTCTGGGGTGTTTGTGGTATTTTTATTTTTTAGCAACTGCAGGTTATTGCCCTGTAGCAGCTGGTTTGCAGCAGTATGCAAACAGAATGCAGCATGTTATTAACAAACATCAGTGTTTGATCTAAGAGAACGAAACCAATTCAGTCATATTTTACTAACTGCACGCAGGATTGTGAATGTTTAATTGAATATTTTGTGTTTTCTAGAAGCTAATCTGATGTGACTGAGAGCAGCATGACAGCATGTAATTTGCAGGCCAGTTTGTTATTTGGGGATTGATTGGGGATTTATTCCAATGAACACTACTTTAACATAATGCAGATTGCAATTGAACTTATAAATGAACTAAAAACATTTAACCAACTAGTAAATGATTGACAGCAGTTTCAACATTGTGGCACATTTATTATTAGACTCTTGCTTCATTTGTGTTCATTACCCTTTGTTTTATACTTTTATCTGTTGATTGCATATTTCATTAATTCATTATTGAGTTGTCAGTTACCATTGGCTCCCTTTTTGTTTTAACATGTTTTGTTCTTTTTGCTAAAGTATTGCTAAAGCACTTATTACCTATGACAGAAAAACTGTCATCAGCATTAGAAAAGGAAGCGTGAGGATTAGATTGAGTGCAGCAGACCCTGGGAGGATCACTGCCCAAGGCCAACCAGCTAGATTCCATATTGACCAAGCAACACCGCCCCAGGAAGAGAGCCGGGATAAGAGCTAAGCTAACTTAGCTTGGACCTGAGGCTACTGTCCACCTACTCCTGGCTAATGTCTGGTGCAGGAAAATGGAATAAACGAAATGGGACTCAGGCTAAGCTACAAATGGAAAATCAAATACTGTTTTGCCCACGTCTCTGTGGTGCTCAAACATAGTCATTTTTATATTCGTTTTTTATTTTTTTTATAGACACCAACCATATTATCAACACTATCTTGTTGCTGCTGTTTACATTCCCCCAGACATTTTTTTTAAATGTATTTGACCTGTATTTATTTTTCAAATTGTGTAGCCACACCAGGCCAGTAAAATGGAAAGACGCCTAACTGGGACTCTGCTTTTAAGTGTAGTTTTACGGTATGTTGATAAATATGAGCAGCAATACTAAATGCTATTAATATATAAATTAGTTGTACATTAAGTTTTGCATATAAGTAATTTTTATGAGACAGCTTGATCAGTTAATCATTGGGTTTACCTAAAGGTCCCTGATATGGGTGTGGAAGGCATAGCTGTGGCAAAACTTTGTTTATTATAATCTTTTGCTAAGAACTGGTAACTGACGTAACAGATTTCAATGGAATTCTTTCAAAGAGATAAGAAAGTCAGTTAATACTTAAATCACAATACATGACACTGTAACTTACATTAATACTTAGAATAAGCCTTTCTCCATCCTCTATAAGTTGCCAGGTATATGGGAAACATTTAAACACAGGTTCGCAGCTAGGAAAACTGTATGAGTGTAGGACCTAGAAATTGTCCTTTGCTTAGAGCTCTGTGTGACACGCAAAGATTCAAACAGACAGAGGTACATCCAGTATCGCTAATAGCCTGAATCCTCAATGTTCTCCTCACTGTAGGCAGTCTGATTGGCTCAGGAGTATGCAAATGTGTTTCAGTGGAGAGTGCAAAGGGAGAAAGGACAGGATATACATTTTGTTGTAAGACAGTCAGAAAATAAAGTGTCGGTCAATAAGCAATACATTACTGTAAGTCTTTAAGCTTCAACATATATTTAACACCTACACTAATACAAGGTTGTGACATGCAACAGTTGTTTATTTATATAAAGTAGGTACACTGGCCATCTCCATTCACCCCATGTGTGGTTACAAATCACTTAACAACGAAAGGTAGGCAAACCTAAAGGGCAATTAAGGAAGCAAAGCAAGGCCTTGATGATTTGAATCTTGTAAGCAACTGATTATGGAACTCTAAAATGTGATTACAATAAAAAAGCATTTAAAGTATTGAAACGTTTCACTTTGGCTTGAGACAGAGGTGAAATAATATAATCTTATTGTAAATAGGACTTTGTTTAGACCTCACCAAGAAGGATGGAATATTCAGTTGTCCAATATTCAAAAAGATTTTTTCAAGTTGTTCTCATTCATTTATTCATTTTCAGATCTTAAAATACAAATATAGTAAAATAAATCAAGATTGGTGAAATTCAGAAGCAAAACTTCAAGGTAAAAAAAAATCTAACAAAACCTGTTTTTCTCCCACAGAGGATGATGCTAAACACCAGTGTTGGGTAGTAGCTGTTACTAGTTTAACTACATTTCTCAGTAGCTTGGTGGTAGCGTCGCTATTTTCTGAATCAAATAGCTTTTCAGTAACAAAGCTCTTTTATTGACCGAGTAGCTTCCACACACACGTTACATTTTCTCAAGCATTTCTGAAGGATCAGTGAGTGACGCCACCGCCACACATGGACCTGTATGTGCAGCCGGCAGAAGCGCTCAGGTGTGACGGTGACATCACGTACCGATCCTTGGGCTGATGTCTGCGACTTTGCTGCAGGGGAATAAAGATACGTGCGATTGAGTTTACTTTATATTGTGATAGTTATTGTAACACCTCTTGTAAGAAGGATCAGGGTCCAGCCTGGACACTTCTTTCTCTAGTGAGGAGGAAACTTTTATATGTAGTGACAGAAACTTGTTTCGATGAGATGAGAGATTTCTCTCTCTCTCTCTCTCTCTCTCTCTCTCTCTCTCTCTCTCTTTCTCTTTCTCGCCCATTGCCATGAATGTTTAGGTTGCAATGTTGCCAGAGCACAAATTCACATATAAACAGTAAAAAATACATAATTAATTAATAATGTGATAATTAAGTTACTTTATACAAACAACAATGGTTCTCCGTTTGTTGCAAGAGAAAATACATTTAGCTGCAATGTGTGTATATATATATATATATATATGTGACCTAACTATAAAATATTAAAAAATTTAAAGTAGCTTAGATGTAGCTAAGCTACTTTTGCCACGTTGCTGTAGCTTAGCTTGCTACATTTCACTGGGGGGTAGCTTCTGTGTAGAGAAGCTTCATTTAATGTAGAGTAGCTAGTAGCTTAGCTCCCTACATTTTCCAAATAGCTTGCCCAACACTGCTAAACACAATAGCGAAAGAATCATGGCGAGGAAGGCCCACTTAATTTACATAACAAAATCAAACTACGGATCCCTTTTGTTTGCAAGTTTGAGGTCTCGGTGTGATGACCAGTATAACAAATTACGCCCAACAGAAATTTCAATGTTCACTCTTACATCAATGCAGCAAGGTGAAAACTTTAGTCCCTGGAAGCAGAAACAAGATATTAATAGGCATTAAGTTACTCTTAAAACATTATCAGCCACAGCTAAAACAAAACAAACACACCAAAAAACAAAAAGATTTTAAAAAGTTGAGATGTTGAGAGCTAGAGGATAGGGGAATATTTTTTATCTGTGTTCTACTGTGTTAAATGAAGCATTTTCAGTGTTTTCTGATGTCTGCATCAAAATTTGACAACCCCCCTCATCATCTGTGATTAACCCTGACAGGAAGCCGTGTCTGGTGGTTGGCTGTCACACTGAAGCACTTAGCAACAGAGATCACTCCACAGGCATTGGCAGCTTTACTTACAAGTTAGCACAATCAACTCAACTTACGCTAAATCCATTTATTTGACCGGACTGAGTTATACTGTTTTTTATAAAAATAAATGATCAATAAATGGCCATTCCTTGATTTATTTTTTGATATAAAATCAGTAGATCTAACCATATCTCACCCTGATGGTCAGGACACCCACAGGAGGTCATCAGATAAGTCTGAGATGATTTCTGGTTACATAATAAAAAAAGAGATAAATAGATAAACCTAACTTTGTGTAGCAAAATGTATTTAGAAAAGCTTTTTATTATTTAGCCTTTGACGTTAAGCTCCTGATGACAAATTAATTGGTATGCCGCGTGAAGGCCGTTCAAATGATTTGAACATACTCTGTTTTTAGCCAGTTGTCAAGTGGTGCTTTTAAGGTTTCAGCATCAGACACATGATTCATTAAACATAACACCCCAGAGATGGTTTCAAAATCGGAAGTGTAAACTGTAAAATGCAACAGTTAAAATATCACAACAATGTGGTTGTTTATGAATATTCACATTAGAATTTATTTGTGCATTTGGGACCCAGTGGTTATTTACCAGAAGAAAACAGAACAAAGGAGAATGTGTGCCATGAGTACAGATTATAAAAAAGAAGGGTTACCACGTATTCATACTGTATGGGCTGACCTTTTAAAATGCCATCCTTTGCCGTCAAAGACTGACCCTCTGCCACAGGAGAACAGTGTCACTGCTGCAACACCACCTACGTACGTGAATTGTCCTTCTGCTGAGGCGACCAAGAACTTCTTGATTAATGTTTTAACCATAAAAAGACAGAAATATTGTATAAATGCTAAACACATTTTTGCTCAAGTGAGGAGAAATGGTATAAAACTAAACTAATCAGTTGATCTTTTGCAAGCATATGTTCGCTTTGTGTAAACGGGGATGATAATGCACAGCAGTATCGCATGGATGGAGGATGCAAGATAAAAATGATGTCATAATAGGCTTGTTTTTGGATGTAATCCAGCTAGCCTACCATTTACCCTCTGCATACATAAGCAAGTACATTACAACCTGACAGGAGACAAACATGAGCCTCAGGCCGAGGCTCTTTATGTAAGCCTCATCCTAATATTCTCCCAAAACAGATTTTACAACAACAGTTTTGAAATTTAAAATGTGTTTATTACCTTTGCATACATAATGCATCCCCCCTTGTGTATTTGTCATAGGCTAAAATATTCCATCTTGAATGCGGCACTGGAGGGCTCAACTTACACAGTCAATTACTGTATGCAGCTTTATCATATATCTTGCATGCAAATGACACCATAAATATACAAACTGATCTCTCAGATGCATCACCCAGCACTAAACAGTCATACACTATAGGTCTGTCACTGTCTAGAAGCCCTTTAAATGTCTTAATATCATACTATGAGAGTAGCAAACTCAGAGTTCTGTCACACAATGTAACTTCTGCCCGGACAAAGGCTGTAACTACAAGGAAGTGAAGTTGAGATAAAAGGGTTGAAAGTTTTAATGCTGGCTGGCAAACTAACACATGAGTGAAAGCAATTGCTTCATTGTATGTCTTGTTAAGCAGGCATATGTTTTTAACCAAAGAAATAATAAGCATAGACATAATAGCCTATCTAAAAATACCTACAAACAAAGGGTGTTGGAAATAAACGTATCAAATACTTTTATGGATAGAATTCAAGACAGGATTATGTTTTGCTGTGTCTGTGCCTAGCCGTACTCTTAATATGTCTATTAAAATATGATGAAGTCCACTGCTATTAATTACATTCATAATAGGTGATAAAACCATAGCTCAACCACACCAAATCATATGAGTTTCACTGGAGTTCAAAGCTTCACATGGCAGTTACTGAGTCTGCCAAGAGACCTAGCTAGTGAGAAGGAGTTTAGCTATTTTGTCCTTCTCCATTATGATTTAGCTACCATCACATTTATTCATGTGGAATAACAAACTGCATTACCAAGATGTTAGTTAATCAAAAGTTATAGATACAGCCCACCGGAGTCACCGATCACACCGGAGAGATCAGATCACAGTTTAATGTTATCCGATAATCCGTTTTGGGAGTACAAGCTTTCATTCCAAGATGGTTTGCTAGCCTTGTAATCACACCAGATAAATCTAGTCTAAATAAGCTGCTTTTGGTGCGAGTGTATGGTGGTTTGTTAACACGTGAACAAGTCTAATTCATTAGCTGAATTGGATTTTATTTGGATGTAACCAACAGTGAGGGTCTGTTGACACTAGTTCTTTTTGTCAAACATGACTAATGTCTCTGGCTTGGAATTACAACTCAAAGGCTGAACGCTTTTTCTGCTCTGCTGCTTATGATCACAGTCTAAAGAATATGACGTAAAAGCAGCATTAGCTGTCTAGTTAGCGGTCACTCTATGGCAGGGAGCAGTACATATGATTTTAGCAAGTGCTGTGGGCTAACTGCAGTTTTCGCTTTTAGCACCATTTAGTAGTAGAAATGATATTTGATGTAGAAGTTTATGGCATTATATTTCTTTAGGCAGCAAAAAATCAGATATGTAGTTACTGGACTTTTACACTAGTGCAGAATGGGAGGCTACACATACGTGTCTTCAGGTCCCATCTCAGCAGATCCATGTAATCAATACTTTTTTTTCTTTAAATATCTGTAAGCATCCGAACACCCCACACATGTTGCTTTACAGCACCACCCTCCATAACTTACACACTCCTGCACTCAGTGTTCTCCAGGGAGGCCATGCAGTGAGACTGGTTAAAATTGTTAAGCACCATTATAATGATTAAATGGATGGTGGTTTGAGCCAGAGTAACACTAATTCCTTTCATGCAGATTTTGCTCAAAGACAGGTGAATTATGTAGCAGTGTAGGCCCACTGAAGCAATCCACAAGCTCTGTCAACGATGCTGCAGAGCTAAAGATAGAGCCAACAGCAGGACAGGTTCACCTCCCCTGCACAAAGCCTACAGTGTTGTAAAAACACATTGGGTTCAATACAGAGGAGGTTCAGATGTGTTTGTGTGTGTGTATTTTATATATATATATATATATATATATATATACAATGTGTTAGCTTGTGCACTGGTGTGTGAGCGTATGATTAAAGTCAAGAGAGGAACAAAAGGAAACGTAGCTCTGTCACAGTCTTTGTTTAGTAACTTTGCTAAAGTTTGCTCAAAAATATCTATTCTTGCTTGGAAAATTAGTCTATTAATATCCAAGTAGTACATCCCATGTTTGCACAACTGGGTTGAGCTAGATGTTCGGTTCAAACCACAGTGTTGCAGGGTGTGCACTCAAAGTGGTTTGCTAAGATATGAGAATGACTATTGTGCAAAATGTTGTTCATGCAGAAGGCCTGTACTGCACACCCCTGTTGTACTGTTTGTGATGTCCTCTCTTACATCAGTCCCAATAGTGTAAGGTGACTTTAGGGAGCGTTGATTCTTTGAAGACATCATTCATTAGCATTCAAAGGGACAGCCCTGGTCCAACCGCCCAGTGCTCAGATCAAAACATTGCCAACAGCAGGGCAGAGGGACGTGCGTTGCATTCTCTCTGACCGCGAGTCTTTGAGACACCTCATTTGGAGCTCAGCTGTCATGTGCAAATCCCCCCAGATAGATAATGTCATGGTATACTCAGCAATCTGTCATGTTATTATGACAGGTCTGTTTGCAGAGAGAGATTGGATGAGATTTGGAAGGACGGTACACCAGCTCTTTGATGATCCAGATCCAGGTGGTAATAGATGTAAGAAAGAGTATGTATGTTGGCTGTGCGGAGACTTGTGAAAGACAAGACAAAGTCAGTGGAAACTCTCAGGACTTATGGATTTCCTCACTTCTTCACTTCTTTCTTGTTTGCTTGTGCAATTGTAACCCTGACTAACAAGGGCCGTATGACTCACTGTGTGAACTATCTCTCTGTTGAGTTAAAGCTAAAGAGGCACACCAAAGATTTTACTTGTCAAAGTCAATCTAGTAGTCATGGTTAGTAGCCTACTACTCAGCCTGGGAAAAAAGTTGCATAATGCCTTCTGTGGTTCTGGAGGAGCTTTGTCAAGCCTGAGAAAATGACTCAAGTTTCATCACCTGGGTATTCTGGCTTGTAAACATCTTTGTAATAGAAATTCTTCATTACAACTAAGGGCAAAAAGTCAGGATCTCTCTGCCTCTGCGGCCTCTATTTTAACCCTTTTTAGTTACACTGGTTTTGTGTGGACATTCATGATGCCCTGACTTTTCCTCCAGTGCTACTATGTGGTTAACATTTGTGGTTGACTATGTACTAGATGGATTGGCACAATCTTTTTAGACAGACACCCATTGTCCCCAGAAGATGTATTCTACTGACTCAAAGTATACGCATGTAGTGAACCCGCTAGTGATGCATTGATTGGCTCTGACGTGATCCAAATATGCGTGTATATCATAAATCATCTACCCGCAACAATAAATATGCAACATCTCGTTTTGTTTGTTGCAGTACTCCTCCTAGCAGGATTGGCCCATTGTCTTCTTACAAAACGTGGCTGCTGGGCGTGAAAACGACAACTGTCAGAAACTAGGAATGACACTTTTGCTGCGCTGTGCACCGCTTTGCGCTGGGTGCAAGATAGGGCCCTTAGTCTTCCTTTTTTTTAAGTTAGCTTTATGGAAGAGTGATACTAAATAACTGTAGTACATTCAGAGTACTTTCAGTGGCACATATTTAATTAATATATATAAATTGGTCGATGTTGCCACAGTGGACAAACTACGTAATGGTGACACTGTCTCTAAATGAAATTGGATGGAATTAAGCCTTCTTTATGTGTGTTTCTGCCTAAGTTGGGCACAATAATAAGTTGTCCACAACCAAATTCTGGCCAGAAATATTGTAAAATGCAAAGAGTATCTCAAAACACAAAAGTGTTTATGTTTGGATCTGGTTCCACTAGTCAACCACCATCCATTGGCATGTTGAACTAATATACAGGAAGATTAAATAAAATCTAATTTCAGAGGAACACAGCAGTCTGAACTCCCCTTGCAGAAGTTCAGTTTTAGCTTTGATTTGAGATCAGATGTGTTTTCTGTGGCTCTGTTTAGATGATTAACAAGACTTAAACTTTATCATCTGAAACAACAGTGTGTGTGTGTGTGTGTGTGTGTGTGTGTGTGTTTGCTATGTAGCTGATGTTTCTTATCTCATTCGGCAACCTAAGGAATGTACTTAGGCATGTGTGTGTGCACACATCTGTGTTTGGTTTACACTATGTATTTTATTGGCATGTAGAAGTGTTATTTACAGTGTCTCAGCGACTCATGCTGCAGTATTTTTGTGAATGAATTCATAATACATTTCAGGCCTTGACAGAAGGGATGTTGGCTGTCAGTCTTGCCCATAATTAGCCGACAGTAAACACTAGACGCGCAAAGTTTAAACACTCTGCATTTAAAGGCTTCCTTGGCCTTCTCCGATCAGCCTTTATTGACCCCTTAAAGTGTACATAAATGACACGATGCATTCCTGATTGATTACTTCAGCACAACTTATTTTGAATGAAGTGTTCAGAGACCACACAGCTTAATTAATTTCTTTTTAGGCACTCGGTAGCTCACATCTTATTTGAGGTATTTGACATTTATGATCACGTACACTGCTTGCTCTAAATCAAGAAACTGACACAGCAGAGGGAGCATTTTGCTTGGGAAATAAAAACAGATTGCCATAGTTAATAGCCTGAATTTATGTATCATAACGTTAAGATGGACAATCCTTGATTTACATATCCATCAGCTTCAAGGCCTCTTATCCCCTATGTGTAACTAGGCTATTAAAAACAACCTAGGCACCACTGCAAGAAGCTGAAAGTGAAAAAGGAAAACCCTTTTTTTCCAGTGTGCCATGTTTCACTTTGTTACATCAACCATAATCTAGAGTGACAGCTGTTGATGACCTACGCGACACGCAACAGCAGTGTCTCAATTATACGGCGTGGAATTGTAACTGTCTGAATTCTGGTTGAACTTTTACAGGTTCATGCCTGTTCGCAGGCGAACAATGTTAAGCCCACCACAAGGCAGTGTGGGCACATGGCCTGCTGTAGGTGGTTATAGGGAGAGATGGAGAATGCTGCTTGCAGGCTCTAGAATCTCATTAAGCATATTGTGTTGCTAGAATCAAAGCAGAGGTGTACTTGGCAACAGCTAACCACTACAACCAAAGGAAGTGAGGAAATCTCTGTGGCTTAGTAACACCCCACACTCCAGAAAGCTCTTGTCAATGGGATTTTAGGAGGATATTCTGCAGCTTGGCATTGTGACAGAGGTGGAAATCACATGACATAACAACTGAAATAGTTTATCAAAGAGAGCAAATTGTCTTTTCAACCTGTTCAGTTTATTCTAACTTATAGATTACAACCCAAACAAAAGCAATCAAGCAATCCTATGTCGGAAAATTTGTACTCATAAAGGGTTGGTTATTTTCTGTCTTACCCCTGGGTTATCTTAGCTTCGTTCCAGACTTTTAAATCACTGCCTGAGTTGTTTTTTTTTTCAGTGATGAAAAATCACTGGCTTTGAACTCACTGACAGCTGTTTCTTCAGGTGGAGCCAACTGAGATCTTTGTAGGTGGGATTAATATCCTGGACATTTTGTCTTAATGTTTGTACAGTGGGGGGAAGTGGAGATGTGTCAACTTTACATAAGTCTGTGGCTAAAAACAAAGCTAAATCCAACTTGTCCCAGGTGAAAAGACAGCATACTCACCTGTTCATTTTTCCACCAGGAATGTTGTAATTTTTAACAATACAAGAGGGCTTTAAAAATGAGGTCCAATCCCCGGGTGACATCTGCTGGGGATGTTGAAGTGTAAACTGCAGCACAAAAGAGCTGGAAATAGCTGCTAATAACCCTAAACTCTACTAGTAGCCAGGACCAGTCTCTACAGAGAAATACAATACAGTGGATGTTCAAGTCATGAAAACCCTTTTTTTTGTAACTCTACAAATAAATTAAAGTTATTTAATGAAATGCTCCTCGCTTGCGCCCCTGTACGCAGGATAAGCGGTTGACGATGGATGGATGAATTTCCTCTGCTTGGAAATGATGGGGAAATGAAAAGTCCATAGGTTAATGAATGTGGACCAATCGATGGGATGCGTACAATCAATTGTACAATTTTCATCTTCATAACAACTTTGTTGATGAGGAATATGAAAAGGATTTTTTTTTAATGTTGGCCTTCCATGAGGATTGAACTCACAATCCACTGAGCTAATCAGCGACACTAAAGCAACTGTGACATTACCATTAAGAAATGTTCTTGCCGATCCCTGTGTTGAACTACTGTTTTGTTATCTCAAGATCACGATAAAATGATCTTGTTATTACGAGAAAACAACAGTCGTTATCTCGAGATTACAAGATAATCATCCCATCTACCGCCTTTCGTAGATTATCACAATGAATGTTAAATCATTATTTATTTAAAGTTTAAAGTCAGATTTTTGCTCCTGAATGAAAGTTCAAGAAACCAGATGGTTGATTGTGGTTTTTAAACTATTCTTTATGGTCAGAACATGACAAACACTTTACACACAGTAGATCGCTTAACAAATCTGAAGTGGAACATTCAAAACAATTGTGATAAAAAAAAATTATGAGGCATGAGTAAAATTAAGTCTTTTTCTCAACAAAATAAATAATTTGTGATTCAAATTCAAATGAAAGAACTCAAACGTTGAACATTTCTTAAACATTTGTTATATTGTTATTGTAAAATGACATTTGCAATCATTATCATTTGTCTTTTATTACCCAGCCCAACTGTGTGCCATGTGTACTTTTAAATTTTATTATTTCACTGTTAAACATTGTTTCATACATGGATATCTCAAAACCCTGACAAATACAGTTTTTTTTTTTCCAGTCTTTGAGTGAACAGACCCTTTAAATTAGCGTCACATCACTGTAGGTATGGGCAGGTTTTTAATAGAGAAAGTGCAAAGGACAGTTATTTTCAGGGATCAAGCTCTGTGCTTTTTTTTCGTTATGTCAAACCGCTGTGACACAGTGCTTATTATCCAGTATCACACTGACACTATTTAATTTGGTGTCTCTTGTCCATTGCCATGAGACTGCCGCGTCTTCTCTTTTAGCCAGTTGGATTTTGTGTCATTTAGTGTTCTACCTCGACCGTCTATTTGGCAAAGACAGACGCCTGGCAGATGCAGACTTTAAGAAAAGCCTTGTGTTAGCAGAAAGATGTATTGTTCTGTAAAGAGAGCGCTAATTGCATTGAGACTGAAAATTGGTTTTGTTTGTTCACCTCGGCCTGTCCAGCCTAGAGACAACACACTGTTTTTACCAAAATAAACATAATGAAACCTTGTGGTGCCCATTTCTTTCTCTGTGTGCTTTTATCTTCTCCCATTAGGATGAGAAGCTGCAGTGGGTTCTGGGAGGACATGGGCTCTGACATGGTCACAGAATTTTAATGAGGATACGTATTAATGTTGTGTTAGACACCAGCTATTCCCTCCTTTCATAAATCAAACTAACCTAAACATATTGCCACATCTGAAAACATCATGGACCTGTCTCTGTCTGATCCTGAAGTCCTTATCTTCATATTTTCCCTCAAACTGATTTACACAACCTTTAATCCTACAGACTCAAATCAAAGAGTCAGAAGGGTATAATTACTCAACCCAAAGCCAAAATACTGTTTTCTGCTCCCTCCTGCACTCCAAAGTGCATTTTAAATGTTTGAAGATTTAATTCCACTGTGGTCAAGGCGAACCACGTGCTGCTGGTTGCAGATACATCTCCGGCGGGCTAAATCAAAAAGGGCAGGTTTTTTATACTATTTAATGCCTTGAAAATGTAAAGACCAACAGTTTAAAATCGTCATCATTCAAAATCAATCATAGAGCTGCCAATTTCCTACAATTGTTTTGTTCAACTCTGCAGCTTGTAGGTTATTGTGATAAGAACAACCATAACCCCTAATTTACTACGACTGTGCCTCTTCCCTCTTTAGGTGACCTGAGAGGTTAAACAGAGACAAATGTGACAACCATCAAGAGGAGTTGTACCATTCGGACCCCTTCATCTTGACATGACTCGACATGTGTTTGGATAAATGACTTGACCATTGATTGTTTTCCTGTGAGTACCAAAACAAAATGCACACATGTGGAAGAGGAGCATTGGCGTACATTTAAACAGTTGGGGGGTGGGGGGTGGGGGGGGTGAAGAGAAAGATGAAGAGAAAGATGGTTTACTCATGTTGACAGCCACATGTCATGATCTCTGATACTAATGCAGCATATACAGTGATTTTAAAAGTGAAAATCTCCTATGATAAAATGATACTGAGATACAGACGCCATCATTCAAACCACAATTTCTTGGCAGGCTTATTCCTGTTGCTTTTTGCTTGTCCAGTAAATCATCTGGATCTACAAAGTACATCTTTGGATAAGTACAACAAAGTACATCATTTAAAAGCACTTTACTGAAGGAGCACACTGTTTTAGCCACTTTACTCATTTGTTTTATGATGAAGGAATGGCAATCATCCATCAGTGCACTTACAGGGTTACAGTCACTTTCAGCAATAATCTGATTTTGTAAACATCAAATATACAAGAAACCAGGTTTTGGTGCTCAGGGAAGGGGATTAGAGAAAGAAACTTCCACAGATAGAGGCACAAAGCCAATGGCTCATTGCAGAGGGGGCTGTTATACTGTGTGCACTTTCTTCACACTTTTATTGTTTTTTTAAACAGCAAGAGAAAGAAATACAGAAGATAGGCTGCAAGCTGCTTTCACACCTGTGGTCCAGTTCATTTGGTCTGGACCGGGGGAAGCTATTACACATTATTGCATTTCAGCTCTGGTCCGCTCAGGGACGTTACTAAGATTGACAGACAGGGGGGCCTTAGCCCCCAGGGCATGTGTAACTTGCGCATGCAAAATCTTTGCACTAACATCTTTGCTACTGTATTAGAACTACACTTATATTAACAACCAGTGAAGCAGCCAAGATGTTAACAGGCAAAAAGTTACAGACATATTCCTTCTTCCATTATTCCTTTCTTGAACAAAAGTCAGTGCTTGAAGTGGGAAAAAATTAGGCCCCTGTATTATTAAAATTAGGCCCCCTCTCACCCCAACCTGAAAGAGAAACTAGTATAAATTAGTGTTAGTAAATATTATAACATTAAATACAAAGTATAGTGTTAGTATAATTTTAATATACTTACAGGTCACACTTTATTTGGGTAGTCTGCCTACAGATATTAAAACAGTTTATTAGATGACATTCAACAATTTAACCGTTTCACAAATATAGCTGATATTACACCACTATGGTTGAGGTGTGATTAGGGCTAATTTTAGTGTACTGATTAGAATTTCAGAAAAAATACAGACTACTAATATAGCTTACCACAAGTACGCTACAATATAAATTCCATTTGGACAAAAAATCCATTTAATTTTTGTGGGTTGTTGTCATTCATTAAATTATTATGCAAGAAAAATGCTCTACATGGTGGTTACTCTCTGATTTGTTAATGCTAGTACTAACTTGGTGGTGGGGACGTAAAGGCTCAGATTAGGGCTGTGACGACATTTGGGTCACGAGAATAAGATGAGAAGATATTTTAACAGTACCTTGAGTAAATATATCAGTGGGGGTGTCTGTGGCTCCTCCCCCAGAAGACTTTGAGCATTAAACACTTAATTTCCTGCATTCTGGAGACTTTGCACCAATTTATGGTCGAAATGTCTTTATTTATATGAAGGGAAACAAAATTAAGGTGGCAGGAGACAATTCAAAATATAAAAATATAATGGAATATAATGCAGTAATCGGCAGCTTGTTGTTTTAGCTTAAGTTACTTTTTTGGACAATGCACATTTATTTCTTCTATATTTCAATTTCATTGCATGTTCTTATTGTGCATTGTTTAATTTGCTATTTAACATTTCTTGTTGCATTTTTTTTCCAAAGATTTTTAACAATGGCTTTCAAAAACTGGCATTCTGTTTCTGACATGTCCCCAGAGTCCCAAGTATAAATGACACCTACATGTCAATATTTTTAAATCCTGCCCCATCCAGGCTGCGATTGGTCAGTTCACAAAAAGTGACATTGACGAGCTACTTTCTTCACACCACTGCTTGAAAGGCACTTGAGCTCAGCGGGCAGGTAAGAACGGGAACAGGTGAGCGTCACGTAGCGCCCAGAGAACCTGATATGGAGAGGGCAGAGTAGAGTACTGGCAGCCTGTGAGAAGTGCCAGTACGCAAGAAAAAGTCCCAGTACACCAAAGAGTAAAATGCCGGTGCAAAACGGCCCACTTCAAGCACTGACTAAAGTTACTGTAATTTTAGCTTTCAGACACATCAAAGCTGCATGGGGAGAATTCTCTTAGGCCAGACTGAGTTCTTCTGTAGGCTGTGACTTAAATGCTGTCCAGCTGCTCATGTAAATGTGTGATAAAGTAATACCATATCTAATTCCTCTCTCTCTTAGATAAGAAGGCTACTTAATTACACTAATTGCTATTGCTGCACTGTAGATTGGTTCAATCAGAGTGTGATTTTGCTCTGACTTGCATACAAATATACATGCATACGCTCTTGATAAGGATCCTATTTAAAGTGGCTACTATTAATGGCGTTCACACACCAAAACCTCTAGGGGGGCGCCAGAGATCACAAAGGGTTATCTGTTTTGAGGTTGTCCAAAAAACTTTGGTTTGCACATTTAAAAAAAATTGTGATAACACACTAGATAATTTAGTCTGTACACATTTTTTCCTCACTGAAAATACTAGGCAGACTACTTAGTAGTAGGGCTGTAATGGTTTTGAAACAGAGACCAAAATCGCGACACAAAAGTCCACGATCTGGTGTCGCGGATCCGAGAGACAGAACCGCGACATGCCCGCTCATTGGACTGTTGAGCTCTCATTAAGACAGTGCAACTGTGCCGCCGGCAGATGCAGTTGGGCTCGGTAGCAGTTTATAGCCTATTGTTGGCTATTTGTATTAACAGTAGGTTATTGTAGGTAATTTTCCACCTTAGATTAGTTTTTATTTGCTTGAATCCGCTCCTCTGCTCTTCTCCTCACACTGACACACACCTAGCCTGCATCTCTGGTCTCTCACGGAAAACACGCCGTCTGTCTCCTCCTCTTTCTGTCTCCGCCTCTTTCTGTCTCTCTCTCCCTGTTATGTGTATGCTGACTTTCTCCATCAGCAGTACGTTTCATAAAGTCGCCGTGTTTAATAAACTCACCCATGATTCAGTTTATAAGAGCGCCGCATGTGAACGAAACTGAAACTTAACGTTAGTGAGTGACATCTGCAGTGCTGCATTCACTGTCGCTCCGTAATGTAACATTTCCTGCGTGTCCGTTCACGTAATACCAGATGACCTCTCCCTCACCGTTTCTCTGTAAAATGCTGGGTTGCCATATATACTTTGGCAGGTGCAACTATACCTGTCCGGCCCACCCAAGTAAAGTATATGTAGAAAACAATTAAGTTAGTGCAAGCTGTAGGCCTATAGGCTATTTTGTTAATATTACACCTTCTTGGTATTAAACAATACCAAGAAACAAAACACCAGGAGACTGTTGGTGAAGGCCAACCAAGAGCTGGCATTGATTTACACAGAGCCATGGAGGTGTCATTTGACTCTATTTGTTCGCTACTAGTAAGTAAATACATCATCTTTTTCTGTGTGCGTGTTTTGTCAGCTGTTGGGGGGCTCAGCTTTTCTTTGATAAAAGTAGGGGGGCGCCCAGGGAAAAAGGTTGGGAACCACTGTTCTACATGTCTGTGTGTGTGTTGGTGTGTGTGTGAAGTAACTTTGCTCAGCAGCTGGCAGAGCAGCAATGAAAGGCAGCCTGCCCCAGGGTCCTAGTGCCCGACCACAAAAAAAAAATTAAATCTAAATCTAATCCATGTTAGCGTACCCTAGGTTGAATCAACAATACAAATAGACCACAGTGTTGCATTGCTGCAATCAAGACACACAAGCTAAACTTTATTCAAAATATTCAACTAAACAACAAAGATACATGTTCAGAGGAGGCAGGTTAGGTCCAAAGTGTGCCCCTTTGGGTGGTCCCGGCACAGCCCCCCTGTTTGCTCTGCTACAGCACAGATAGATTTGTCTTGGAGAAAAAATAATGAAGTGAAATACCATGACATATAAAGTGAAAGTACATCCTTCTAAATAACAATTGTGTGGTTCTCACCAACTTCGTCAACAACATCGATGTCTCAGTGACTGCAAGTGCCCAAGGTCCTGTAGCTGCAAAACAAATGCCTATTTCATCACCCCTCCACCACCGTGCTTGAAAGTTGGTCAGAGTGTTTGTGGTGATACGCTGTGTTTGGTTTCCGCCAGACATGGCGCTGTGCATAATTACCAAACATACTGTTTCTGAACTTTTGTGGTTTAATCGGATGCAATTTTGCAAACCTAAGTTCTTTTGCCATATTCTTTTTGGAGAGAAGGGGCTTTTCCATAGCCACCCTTGCATGAAAGCCATACTTGTTTGGTCTTTTTCTAATTGTGCTGTCATGAACATAAATATGTAATGTGCATCCAGAAGCCTGTAGGTCACGTGATGTAGGTCTTGGGTTTTTGTTTATATGTCTGATCATTAAATTGTCTGACCCTGAATAGAATTTGATTGGCAATTGTCTTCAAGGCCAATCAACGATCCACCTCACTGCAGAATAGTGAATTCCAAATTGTTTGAAGATGGCCTTATAACCCTTCCCAGATTGATGAGCAGCAATAATTGCTTCTCTGAGGTCATGGCTGATGTCCTTTTTTCTTGGCATGATGTAGACACACACCTGAGTGATCCACACACCGCACTGCCAAAAGTTCTGCTTTTATAGAGGTAGTCGCACTTCTTGATAATTAACTAATCTTGTGCATTTGATTAGTAACACCTGGCAGTTAATTACTGTTTTAATGACTGTGGAAGTAGGAAGGGTGTACTTATTTTTCCCCATCAGGTTTGTGAACTTTTGGGAAACAATGGCTGTTTTTTTGTTTACTGTATATAAATTGGTGAGGACCACACAACTGTTATTTAAGCCTTGATGAATAAAAACATTGAATTAAAGGAGGCTGTGCTTTCTTTTTCTACATGACTGTAGAGATATATTCTTGATTTAAAAAGTAAATCATTCAACGTCAGACTTAAACAGAAATTCAGTTGTCACGGTTGGTGTAAGCAGTGTAGCAGGAACACAGTCAGGACCAAAAAGCAAACGATTGAGGGAGATCTGGTGCAGTCAATCTTATTTTATTAGGTTATTATTACTTATGCATTAATGTAAAAGCAGAATTTTACTGTCTTAGTTTTTTGAGGTGGAGCTCATTTTGAACTGTTTTGTGTAGGACCTCAAGTAATGATAATTTTCATTCATAAAGTAATAAAAAGGAAAAGCAGCCAATCCTCACATTTGAGAACTAGGAAGCCTGAAATGTTCTCACATGAAAAATGACTTTGATTATCAAAATAATTGTCATTAATTTACTAATTATCTCAAAATTGTAAACAGGGTACTATTGGATATAATTTTTAACAGAAAGTCATATTTTATATGCTCTTCATATGTTTTGTATGCAAAAATCTTGATTTGTAAAGTAACTAGGAACCAAAGCAGTCAGATAAATGTAATGAAGTAAGAAGTACAATATGTCCCTCTGAAATGTAGTGGACTAAAAGTATAAAGTACAAGTATCTCAGATGTTCAGTACTTTAGTAAATGTACTTAGTTACATTAAACCACTTGTGAATGCTTAGGTTAGCATGTAGAAGTGGAGCCTGTGGTTAACTGAGGATGTATGGCTGAATAGTGTCGTTATACTTTGCAGAGGGAAAAACTCACCTCAAACTTTTTATCCCCTGAAGACAAAACGCATCAAATCTTTTCTTGTGACATTCTTCACCAAATCTTCTTAAAGCTGTTCTGTCACATAGCTTCAGTCAGCATTTGTGCTGCCTGCACTACAGTGGATGATACTGTATATATCACTTCAACGGGACAAACTCCCAGCAAAACCCAGAGCGTTCTGATTTACAAAGTTGGATTAGGGTTAAAATATCTCCCCAAACTCTTCCTTTCTCATTCTATGATTCTCTCTTTCTCTGAGAAAATTGGCACCATTTAATGCTGTCACTGCAGAGCTCATTGTCCCCCATTATCCCAGGGACAAAGCTGCCGTGACATTGAGTTAATCCGTGCTTGTTTCAATTTTGCTTTCAGGGGAAGAAAACAGATAAGAAGTTCAGGTAAGTGATGGCAAGGAGGCGCCATACCCCAGGCAAAAGGGACTGATTGGGAGGGTGGAGAGAAAGATAAAACGCAATCTGCCAGGCGAATTGGGTTGATTCCCTCAAAAATGTCAGGGACGTGTTGGGCGTGCTTGTGAAGTTTTCTCTATGGGATTGATGGAACGCTCTTCTAAAGACTATAACTGCTTGCCAGAATGTCGGTCACTCTTACTGTAAAAAAAGACAACCGCAATATTTTATTAAATCTAGGGCAAAGAAACTAGTGGAGGCAAAGACTTTCTCCCTCTTTGATATCTTCCCAATCATCGTCACTATGAGACATATGGTAATGATAAAACACTGCAGTGAGACCTCAGTTAGACATTTTTGGATGGAGAACTGTCAGTCTACAAACTAAATGTGCTCTTCCATTAAAAGTTAAACTATCATCTGTAATGCTCACTGTCTCAGATAAGGCTATATCCTGGAGTCTAATTATAGCAAGTCCAAGTTAAATGCTGCATTGTGTACCTAGAAAGACACGTGAAATCACTTGAGTCATTTCAGGTCGGACTTGGAGACATGGAGAGAGCTGCAAACTGCTAATAGCTGTTTCTACCATATCCTGTTTATAAAGATGGAAGACGCCTCTTAACTTCATCCCAGTGAACAAAAGTGAAGTGGATACTGGGTGTTGCCATCTTGCGCTGGTGATGTCATTTGGAGCCAGAGTCTGTGCAGTAGTGATTGAACTTGGGGCCATGGTATCGAGGTCATCCATCCATACACCTGGCCAACTCAATCGCAAGCAGGTCTCAGCCGTCAGTCATGACGTGAAACCCCCTTTTTATAGCATCAACAAAATTAATTAAACCAAACTTATCGTAAAAATGAACACTTAAACATACATCAGCGTGATAAGAATTTACTAAAATGACAGAAACCATCTTTGGGAAAAATTACTTTGATGTGTACTTTGATTGTTTTTGCTTAAATATGGAATAAAGCGTGTCCCGTATTTGTTCTAATGGAACACATCTTTCAGTTTACAATTATGGGATGTTTCAGTAATTGAATGGAGAGTTAGAAACCCTATTTGGGGGCAAAGTAATCTTTTGTGTTGAGTTTGTGTTGACATATGTCATTGACAAATAGGAAACCTTGGAGGAAACAGAAAGAAAATTGTTTTTCAGAGAGTAGCGTGACATGGGTCCATGGTACAAATACTTTGCTTAAATTAGACTATCAAGTTATAAGAACAATTTTCTTTGTACAAATCAAAATCACCTCAATTCATAATCAATAAAATGTATCCTTATTGTTTTGGGCTAAAGCCTTACACACACATTTTTTGTGAGGATTGGCCAAGTGCAGAGGCAGGTTAGGACCCAAACGCAAGACTCAAAGAAGCAGGAGCCTGTTCTTGTGATTTATTAATAAAACTTAAACAGGCTTACATGGGTTAAAGGCAAAAGTCCAAACAAAGGTAGTTTACAGTTAGATCCAATAGGCATAATCCAAAACGGGGCGAATGCAAAGACAGGCAGGGAGCACTTGCCATATCATATAACAACGGCATTTAAGCAGAAGGTAATGAGCAGGGCAGGACCAAGACTAGGTGGAGCACATGTGGTAATCCAACAGAACACCACACACACAAGCAGGGTAATTAACAAACAGAACAAAACAGGAAACAGGACTGGCACTAAACACAGAACAGATGCAAAACAAATCACAAAGCAGGACATGACCAAATACAGAAATCACAGAACCCAAACCAAAATCACAACACTATAACTGGCCACAGCAAGACTGAGACAGGAAACCAAAACCCCAACGGTTTGAGAATTTACCATTTTCCCGTGATAGTTACTTGTGGCCACAGTGGCAGATGTTTAACAAAAGTTTAATTTTAAAGACATTTGTGAATGTATTGTGCCGTTCACTGACAAGCTTGCTAAATGCAGCTAGCTTGGAGAGCTAGCCTGAACATGATTGTGACTGACTAGTGCTGGCATGTTCCCAGCTGGCTAGCATGTCAGCTGTTACATTGCTTATAGCTACAGTAATTCACCAACGAGCCCTTCAAGTAGTCACCACCTTGCCAAACTTCTAGCACTTCCTATTTCATGAGGACGCTCAGAGGACCTTGCTGTGTCACTTTCTGGTGTGACCGGGCCTTCATAAGATACATTAGAAGATATGCAGCACTTGAGGCCAGGATGTTGGCCAGCCTTAAATTTGAGTGCTCAAAGTGATCACCCTTGCCACTAGATGTAGGGGGATTTGCCACGTGTGAGCAATTCAGAAATTACACTCAAAGAAGTGAAAAAAAGACAAATACATCACCATTATTGGTCTTTAATACAGAAGTCTGTCTCCAAAAAATATCTGTGCCATCTGTCCCATCTGCTATGATGGGAACAGTGAAGTTGTAAAATGCCTCTTGATAGCATATTATTTGCAAATTAAGCAATTAACTTGAAATAGATTTATAATGTGCTCTAAGGTCACATAGCGTTTGTGCTGAAAAATTAATCACGAACATTTGCTATGCTGAGAAGACATATCACATTTGTTGAACCTGGAAATTGCTCCTCCATCCCATCTCAGCGGGATATCAAAAAGATGATAGCAAGTTAATATCACTGTGCGATCTATTGATTGCACTTGTCAGTTTTTACAATCTTGCCTCATCTATCGGTCTGCACTCCTTCTGTCTCATTTAAGAGGTTCCTGGGAGCCAAGGTGAGCCCGTCCTCTACCTGACAAACTACTGCTCCCTTCTCCATCCAGTCCTCACTGCTTTCAGCTTTAACACCCCACTTACAGCAGCACACGAGAGCTGTATCAAAGTTCACTAATCCTCCTCATTAAGGCAGGCCCCAAGGCTCTCATTACTGTACATCTATTCCCACATGCCTTGTACCAGACTCATGGCTTTTATCTTTGGCAGCATGTGCAGATGTCATGAATTTGTCATGTGCAATATAATATGTGTGTCAGGATTTTGATGTCTCTGTCAGCTGCAGGACCAGATAACACATGGGAAGGCAGCTCCATCTTTGTGGTGGAGAGGAAATTGCATGGATTGCACTCTTGCTGCTTGTTATAGACTTTCACATAGGCCTTTAGCACTCAGTGTATTCACCTACATTGAGGCTGAAACGTTTTCCTACCTGTCTAATATGCCTTTATAAGCTTTTCAGAATCAACACAAGTTGCAGGGATAGTTATAATATTGCGGGTGAATGTGGGGTTTGATACTCCAGGTTCAGCCTCAGGGCAGCACCCATCTCTGTATCTACTGCTGTCATTCTTTGTTTTTTTGTTACTGCAGTATTCTTATACCAAACTTACCCAGTGGTTCTGAGAGCAGAAAAACAATGTGCTTTTTATAGTAGGAAAAAGTGAGTTTTCTTGACAGAGCATGATTCTGTCCTTCAGCTTGTATAAAGGTTGTGGCAGCATGACAAATGCTCAGGGGATCTATATTAACCTCGCTTTGAAGTTATTCATATAGCCCGTGAGCTCTTTGGATTTCCTTATTAAAAGCCTTTCTGATTCACCTTAGAAACAACTGAGACCAATTGGAAGCTTCGTCGTCGGGGGGTTGGGGGGTGGGGGCAACCAGCATCTGAAATTCCAGACGAATCCTCTGACAAATGGTGCTAAAGCTCCAGTGACAGGCAGCGGGAAGATAGGTTTGAAAGATACAAATCATCCGCTGTGAGACTGAATCACCAAGTTCAGCAGCTTTGGCTCTCTTTCAGAAATACGCTCTGAGTGATGGGGTGTTCCATTTATAAGTGACTTGTAGTAAGCATTTTTTTTTTTTTTAAATCCAAGAGGGTGGAGGGGAATGGATGCCTAATTCTTCAAAAGAGAGAGGAGTTAAATGTGTCTGACAAGGCATTAGAACCAGGGGTAGCTTAGGTGATGACAGCTGAATATTACTCAACAGATTTCTTTCTTCATACGCTGCATAAAATTTTGCATATCATTGTGGTGCAAACACCTTGTAACACCAATTTGTAGTTATTTGTATCTTTATATTTTTATGAACATATCCTTTATCCTTATGTTCTTTTATGGGACATCATTGGATACATAACAAAAAATGCATGGGTGCTAAGCTAAAAATAAGGCTGTTGTAACTGTACAATGACAAATGCAGTGTGGTTCCCAACATCTTCTTCTTGTTCTTGTGTAGAATGTATTTTTAATGTAAAATGTAAAATGTTTCATGTGAAAAGAGAATGTTTTTACTCCGGTGCCACATTTTAAATGGAGAAAGAAAATATGGCAGAGTTTAATGATTAATAGAATGAATAAATGATAACACCCTGTAGTTCATACAATTTCACTTTCACATCATAGCTTGGGATCATGATCATGGTGGGGGAAGACAGCTGGAGGGACACTACACCTGGTACACACAAGAGGATTTTCAAATGTTAAACGATTTTAAAAATGTTGGATACCACAGACATAATAACAGAATTTACCCATTTTTAGTATTTTAATCATAAGGAAGCACACACCAGATGGTTGATTGGCAATTCCAGGGACTTGGGATCTAACAGAACCTCTTGTAGTAACTTCAGAAATAAACACGAGTGGCTGTGGGGTGTATACTATGTGTATACTACTATAAAAAAAGGAAACTGCGGATGAACTCATGACTGAGAAGACAGAATCAGCATGGCTTATACATTTTAAACGAGTGTACAACATATTGTTAGTGACTTTTCCCAGTGAGAGAAGCAGTCTCTAACTCTCATTGGCTGTCATTTTGAGTTTCTGCTCAACATTCTCTCGCTGTCCTTTTCACACTACAGGAAATAATCAGTCTCCCTGATTTCAAATGTTTGATATTTACAGTTGCTGAAGAAATATTGTATGCCAGGTTCAGGTGTGAAGAAGTTTCAGAGCCTGATGAAGGCTTAACATAGCATGGTTTATTGAGCCCGGGCCGAGGAGTGCCAGCATACAACATGTCAACAGTCTAATGCCAACACCAAATCTGAAGGATAACATCTTTTGGTCCCTTTTATGTTTCTCTCTCCCCCCTAGTGCCTGTAGGTTTCTCTATTAGGTCATCCTTCACCAAGAATAACTAATCTATCTGATGTTTAGACTCCAATGCTTCGTCATATTGGAATCTCTCACTATCCGTGAGTTACACTCTAATCTGTTGAGTCAGTGAGTTCTTTTAAACATTCTTGTAGGAATCAACCTTGTAAGATTCCCAGAGCACTGATATCTGCTAGCCTGATGCCTGAGCTCTAACTAATCAGTCTATTGTTGTCTCCCTGACAAGGACAAGTACATGTGAGAAATACCTAAAGCTAGAATGTCAGAAAACACTTATGGGGTCAGCTAAATTACTCTTACCTTTCCTTGTTACGTCAGCAAAGCCCCTTAAGAAATATTCTCAACAACAATTATGAAAAGAAAAAGCTCCCTCGAATTTCCTCATGAAGACTAATGGGAAGAATGGTTTGGATTTGGTGTGGCAGGTCTATGCTGCTCAGTGCTGCACAAAACTGAAAGCCAGTTTCTGTGTTGTGATGAGATTTTAATATCTCATGGAAAATGCATGTCACAATGATAAGAAATTAATTCAGTTATTACTAAAGACAACAAGTTAATTAATAGTTTATTGTTTGTTTTGTTTTTATTGTTTAAACATGGAATATGTTTTTCATTTAATTTTGACAGAGTAAATGAATACATAAGGAAACACATATAACAATGTGCGTTCAGTCACAATCAGTGTTTTGACACGGAAGATATCACAACCCAAAATATTTATTTATTTATTTATTTCCAGTTCCTAATAAATCACCACTCTTCACATCTCTGCTCCTTCGTCTTTAATGATACATACGGAAAGATATGTATTATAACTCAATAAATAATAATATAATCATAATAATAATAACTTAATCCAATTCACCCGTGCCCTTCTATATTCATGCTTAGGTTCAAAGCAACCAAACAGATCCTTATATAGACCATTATGAAGGCAACAGATCACAGCTGTGTTCTCGCTGAATCACCACATCCTGAAAGTAATTTTAATGTTCATGCTGGTTATTTAAAAACATACTTCAATTTGTAATTTGTCCCTGCATGTATACTCAACAAAAAACAGCAGTTATAGGAATTGCGTAATGAACACAAAATACTGTATTAGTTCTATTAAAAACCCAGAGTGTACTTTTTTGAATGTTTTTGATTTTTTGGGTTAAAGCCAAACAAATGAGATTGGAAAGTAATGTGCAGAAAGGAGAATGCTACCAAAATAATACAAAACAAGATTATTCACACAAAAAACTAAATTAAACAACTGAAATTGGTTTCAGGACTTTAAGGGTCATTTTAACCAAATGAGAAAAACACTTTCCTATATGAAAGATACAAATATTTAAATAAATCACATATCCACGGGACATACATTGGGACACACTATGATGTAATTATGGGGGCAACAAACAGCAAGCAAAATAAGTAAAATAAGGGTAGACAAGAATTTGCTATGTTACACAGTTTACTTTATAGGCAACTACATTTCCTGGTCTTCTTTAAGAAATAGGGCTTTCTCCTTCTTGTAACTTTAGTTGGCCTCTACATTTCACTGAAGCCGTGGTTGAGATACAATCTTTCGACCACTGTTTGAGCACTTTTTATGGCATCAATGGATTTTTCATTTCAGTGCTTTATGAAGTTGCTGTAGAACAGTGTATGAAACATTTTAAGTGTGTTAAACAAAAGAATCAGATTTTTGAAGCGACAAGAGGTTCTTGAGTTTGTGAGCTGGAATGCCCCCACTTATTGCCCGCAACACAGTGCCCGCAGCTTTTACAGGTTTTTTCCATTGCTAACAAGCGTTTACCTAAACTTAAGATACTTTATCGAAACCCTTAACACAGCAACACACCTACCTCACACAATTGGCCAAATAGTACATTTTCTGCTCAAAACCTCATTTTGTTCTTTAAACACCAACTCTACATTTCAAAATGCAAAATAACATACACACAAATTCTATCAAAACACAGCAAACCTGACTCAAAATCAAACCCTTCTGTCAAAACACTAGCACGTTTTCTTTCCAAGAGGACCAGATCAATCATAGCACAACGACTTTCTAAATACACATATTTGATGGCATTACAACAACTGCGTTGCTTTTCATGTTTCAGCTCTACCTGCATACGGTAGACAATGAAATCCATTGATTTTTGTAATTCAGTTTCCTTTGTCTGTAAACCACCCTACATTTTTGGCTTTGAGGGGTTGAATGTGTGCATTTTTGGCAACAAACTATGTAAAAGTGAGTCATCTTTACTTTATAGAATGTAGTATAGGAAAAAATGTAAGTGACACGATTACAGAAGTAAAGTTTTATTAGCAACATGAAATTGCAGCCAGGGATCAACATGTGTAAAAATACTTTCAAATACGTTTACGTTCCTTCTCGGCCACTATACTCCTCCCACGAACACCATCTGGCTCTGCCATCCCTACACAAAGCAATCTCAGTCTCGGCTGTTCTCATCTGTAACATTACGATGGTGAAACAAACTATCACATGCCATCAGAGCAGGGGGGCCCCTCTCTAACTTGAAGAAGCTCATGAAAACTTATCACATCTTATAACATCACTAACCCCTAACCTCTGCACTTCCTGTGATGTTCTTCTTCTAACTCCTTACAATTCTCTTTTATTGATTGCACTATTCGTTAACTCTTACTTCTTTCCATAGGTATTTACCCTATTGATGCTGGGCATGCTACTGAAATAGCTCTTACTAGTATTAATTGTCACTTTTGGATCTCTTACTTTAACACTGAAACACTGACACACAGACAAGCTGAAAGAATAAGGCTGAAATTGTCATTTCTAAGCAATACATCACTGAATTGGAATATACATGTAGGCTAATTATAGTAATATCTACTTGTGCCTTAATGATGGGGCACAATTTTAAGCCTGTTAAGTAACAATTTCCTGCATGTGGCAGCTGCATCTGTGCTGCTTTTAGCTTGGGTTATATTTTTAACATCGTATTTGTCTACAATTATAGTTTGCTCTTTATTTGTAAAATATACCACTCTGCTGCCAGTACACTTATCCATGTTTGCGATTGGTCATCTGCTGCAAACACCGGCCCTTTTATGTGAGTGCGATCATAGCCCTAATGCTGCTGTTAGGCTTACTGGAACCAGACAACTAAAACATATCCTGTTTCTGCTGAACTTGCTTCGTAGTACAGGCCCCTGTAAGGACTTTGTTTGAGATATTACAGTTTCTCTCAGTCGCTTCGGTGCATTTCTCGAATCATCCTTAACATTTGCAAAACAGTAAATGCATTTCTCGAAACAGGTAGTACAAACGGCACAACACAGTGGATTACCTTCAAAAGCCCATAACTTGCTCAAAATCCTTAGTCTATCTCTCAAAAGCAAATCTTTATGTCATTGAACTTGTCAGTGCCATTAGAACGACAAGTCCTTGTGTCTTGTTTATGAACAAGCAAGTCAAAATGTTTAGCCATCTTGTCAATCTAACAGTGTACATTTTGGCTAAGATTTTGATGACAATGATTGAAAATGCACAAGGCTGCACTTTTTTTGTATGGCATATATCACTTTCACCAGTACAAAGTTATACATTGCAAGAGAGAGGACAGGAATCACAGCTATGCTTTTACTGTTCGTACTGTAATTTGTTGACATGTCATTGTAATACAGAAAAGAAAGAGACAGGACTGCTGCATGGGATATAGTACACCCCTTTGGCTGACGTTCCGGTCTGTTGTATCACAGATTCTCTTCCACTTCACAACAGATATCTTCATCAATTCAGGACACATGTACAAAAAAATTCTTATAGACATGTATAGAATGTCTATCTATATTTACAGTCATATATATATATACATATATGTATACGGAAGCCCTAATCAAATATTTTTTTACTCATCATTTTCTCGTGGTTTCGAGATAACCATAATGGTAATTATAGTGTTTGTTGTATCATTGGTTAGCTCACTTGGTAGAGCATAGGACTTATATATTTAAGGTGGTGTACTCAATTCTCACTGAAGACTAAATTTTTCTTTTTTATATTTTTCATAATCCTCTTCAACAAAGTTCTTATGAAAAGACTGTTTCACATGCTCACCTTACTGTAAAGCACGTGCTGGACTCTGTGCATCATTCCCAGGCAGAGGAAATTCCTTCTCATTCAGGGGAATCCATGAGACGTTACACATTTCCTGACGGAACCTTTGAAATAGCCGTCGGGAAATGTGCGATTGGATTCCCCTCAATCTCTTCATAACAATTTTGCTGAAGAGGATAATAAATAACACAAAAGAAGAAAAAGAAAGTCAACAAAAAGAGGAATCAAACTAATCAAACTGAGCCCTGTGCTCTACCAACTGAACTAACCAGTGACACTGGTAATTGCTTTGAAATTATCCTAAAGAAACACACCTGCCAGCCCGTGTATTCAGCCATGGTTTGTTATCCCGTGATCACGAGAAAATTATTTATCCCGTTCTCATGGCAAAACAACATTTGTTTTATATATACTGTATATATATATACATATATATTACTGCTCACTGTGTATTGTTACTGTTACTGATACTGGTATTGAGTATTGGTCTGAGTGTTGATATTGCGATGTTGTTGTGGTCTATTCTTACTTTGTTCATGGTTCTTAAGAAACAACATTTTGTTTAGCTACAGTATATACTTGTAGGCAAAGCATATGAACAAAGTATTTTAATTTTGATTTTTGATAACGTGTTCAACCATTTTGCATGCCTAGATGTTTTGGGGGGTAAGATTATTCAACAGAGACTGGTATAATTCATTGCGATCAGCAGGACATAAGCAATTGATAATGTAGGAAACAGAAGACAATTGTACATAATCATTTGCATCAGTGTGTCAAGTCATTTGCAATTTGTTCAAAACAATGAGAAAGTGCTTTTATGATGTGCACAAGTGACGAGATGATGTGGAGGTTGCACAATTTCTTTTGAGAATTTCAATTCTGATCTGAGAAATGCACCAAAGCGACTGAGAAAAAACTGTAATGCAATCAGTTTTGTTCAGCGGGTTTTTGGAGACCCAATCCATTAACACACAATGATTTCAAAAATGCCACTGAAGGTGACTCGAGAGAAATACATTTCCATACACATACATGTTTCTAAATTGTTTCAGTGTTGCTTCTACCCACACACTCATGTTCCTCCGCCCCCACACACGCCCATATCGCATGTAGAGATGTTCGAGATCCCGGTGCCCTCTAAGGCCATGGTTCACATCAAAAATAGCCCAGTACCGAAAAGATGCAAGAGGTCAGTGGGCGTGTTGCTACAGGTACCAGTGAGAAGAAGACAAACCAGAAGGTCTAGTTCAAAGACTTGTGAGACATCAACACAATGCTCAGCTTGTTGGTCTAAATGTGATCTCAATGGTTTATCATAGTCATAGCATTTGGAGAAAGACTTCAAAAGTTAAAAATCCATAACATATTGAAGCATTTCCTATTGATTCCAGCACAACTCCACTTTGTTCACACTTAATTTCAAGTGCTTAGCTGCATCTTCTCTTTTCAGCTCTTATGCTAAGTGATCCTTTATTGAAGAGGGCACTTGCCAATATACATTTAAAGCAGTGGACTGTGTTACACATTGTGAAGCTCTGGATCTTTGTTGGTTATACATTTGACCACAAGGGAATAAATCCTGGAGGCACTTAAGGGCAGGAGGACAGGAGTACTTAGACTCAGTGATGACAATATGCAGCTTTACACTGGTGTAAGTCCTGCCAAATGAATGAATCATTTTGCAGCATTTGGCCACTTTTGCCTTTGGGCTTTTTTCTCAAACTCTCAGCCATACTGTTTGTTTCTGGTCTCCTGCTTTTTTCATTTTCAATTTTACACTACATTTCATTTTTACATTTTGACACTCATATTATATTTCACCAAGGTAACATTGCCTGAGGGTAGAAAGATGGGCTGGGGTTGCACAGTACTCATGACAACCACTAGCCACAATCACCGTGGGACATTATTCAAACTTTGCTCTGCTCACTGCTGGCCCACACATCCACCAACCTCCCTGTGAAAAAAAGACTCCAGATGGCCAGTCTGCCTGTGTCATCCAAACTGGAGTAAACATACTTGTACTCCTCCATGCTTAGATGTCAGGATGACATAGTTTGTACTTTTAAACAGGCCAAAGAACTTCTTAGCCCACTTCTAGATCTGTAATGGAGGAATGATGGAGGTTACAGACTGAACATTAAGTATAGTTGTGCTAGTTTTGTTACTTAGTTCTTCTGTTAGTTTTGTTTTCGTAGGAATTCTGAAAGATCCCAATAACTATTGGATGGATTGCCATGGGAGTCTACACCAGTCATCATTTTATTCACTTTGGTTTGTGATCAAATACCAGCCCGTTCTCATTTCCAGGACATCAAATGGCTACACTTTGTCACGTTCAACGCAAGTAGGCCAAGTAAATAACAGAAAAATTAGAGTAAGGAGGTGGTTGGGGTGGATGGAATGGTCAGTTACTGGTTTGTTTCCTGTGTAAAACAAACCAGTAACTGGTTACATGACTTGAAGTAACATTACTTAATTTATGTAATTTAAGAAAAGTATGTAATTGATATAAATAACGATGTGTAGCATGTCCATGCTGAAATATTGATCATACGTTTAAACATTTGTATTAACGACCTAAGCAGCTTAGAAGCAGCTAAAGCAGGTGACCCCGCAGGGTTTAAGAGGTTGTATACATCCAAAGAACTTTGAAAAACTACACCAGGCGTTTAATGGGGACCTGCGTTTATTTGTCAAAAAGTCCCACACCAGGCCAGTAACTAGTTTTATTTTGAAAGTTTAACCGGACATTGCATATTTATTCTTGCTAACTTGACCGTGAAAGCCCTACAAAAACAACGTTAAAAGGTACCCTAGTAGTTCTGGTGTGGTGGGTGTGTGTTTCATGTTTACTGCAGTTGCTTTCTGTTAGACTCATAGACTACTCGCCTGTTTGTTTCATGATTTCCTTGTTTCTTGTTTTGGATCACCAGTTCACCACCATCTGTAACCCATCTTCAACCCGTTCTCACTTCCCGACTCGTCACATATGGACGCATGGTCAAGACCCATCGGTGTCAGTTTGAAACACACTGGATCCCTATAGTGTCATAGTTCAACACAGTGGGGGAAGCCCTGTAGTGTTTTTAACGGTAAAGGTAGGTGTAAGATATTTAACAGAAAAGACTGAGTAAGGAGGTTGTTGGGGTGGATGGAGGGCCAAACTTGACCGCGGAGCCCTAAACATCAAACAAATGACGCTAAAGGGGTACCCGGGGAGTTAACAAGACTCGCCAAAGGGCCTTGACCAAGCGTCAATATGTGATGAGTTCGGAGAACACGTTAATGATCATTCTACTTAAATTAGTGACAGCAGCAAAATAGTGCAAATTATGCCTTGAAGGATTCAACAGTGGACATCTACTTTGAACTCACAAAGACACGATCTAAAACACATCTCCCAACCTACCTTGTAATTTTCCCCTTTGTGTTATCTAAAGAACTCCAAGCATAACAACAAGTGTGTTTGTTTTTCTAGCCTTGATGCTCTTTAAACCACACAAGCTGGATATAAGTGGCTGCAGAAACTGAGGGGAAACCACATGGACTGCGTAATGACAATGTGTGTGAATTCGATAAACCCTTTCCTCACGGGCACTAGAACCACCCTTGCAGAAAATGTGATTACACCTCTCCACAGGAGGTGCAATGTGGGACGTTGTTGGGGGGGTTACTTGGCTTGTCATGGAGAACCCAGTTTTGTCTGTTACCTCATACCCACTAACAGCTTTCACATGCACGTAGTGTCCAAGGAGGGAGAAGAGAATGTTGTCTCTTTTTTTCTGTCTGCTTTTAAAGCTGAGCATGAGCCAGTTGCTAATGACTCAATGATGCGTAATATGGGTGACACCATGTGTTGTAGTCTCCGTGGTGTAAACTGACTTGTGAGTTAAAGGCAATTGAAAGAAAGAGTGAATAAAACACCAACATACTGTGGTCACAAAGCGGAGGGCTTTTAGTTTGCGCCAGAATGAAATCCGCCTGCCAGCTGCCAGCGGCTGTTGTTTACAAGCCTCGTGACTGATACATATGTTACTGAAAAAAACAGTAGAGTAGTAGTAGACTGGTATAATGCCTTGAAGTAAAATACTTCACCTTGATCTAAATCCTGGAATGTCTGACTTTTGGCTTTTTTAGGTGCTGACTGACGGCTGAAGTGGTTTTCATTTGATTTAAAAAAAATCCCAAACATATCTGAGAGGTTGTAGCTTTGCCACTCTACAAGAGAGAAGCAGAATAAATTAATTAGGCTATTCTTTAGCAGCAATTGCTCTTGTGACTTTAACATATATTAGAATTCTACGAACTAAAAGTGTCTGAATAGTAGATATAATTTGACCCTTTTTATTCATGTATTTAAGTGCTCAATATGCTGAAGTCATTTGAGGGCCTGTTTTTTCACAAATGACCCTAATGTAATAATTTGGCTGCAACAGTTCTTTTAATAGCAGTGTGTAGATTACAGTACATTTTTGCACCTTAATTTATGTTATTTGTTTTAATTTAATGGCTTTGAAGTCACAACTTTAATATGTAACAAAAAAGCAATTCATCATTGCTGTTTAAAGGATAAGGTGTTACTCCTTTTTTCTCTCAATGTTAACTGTGATGGACCGATCTACACAGGGTAACAGCCAACAACGGTAATACAGTACAAGAGTCTACCGTGTTTTGTTAAGTACAGGTTAGGTTCTTTTTCCTGTTAACCACCCCCCAAACAATTCATGATTTCCAATTACAGATTACACAGTTTATTTGATATGTAATATACATTTATTTGCTTTTAGCCATACACTGTTTAGATTGAGTGCACACATTTTCACATTTTAGGGTTAAGGAAATATTTTCTCTTATATTTATCATGATTGTTGCTTGTGTTACCATATTGGAGAGAGGTCTGGCCCGGTGGAATAAAGTCATAACCAAGGGTGGAGTACTGGTATAACCTGTGGCCTGCCAATCAAGCCGTATCATGTGCTGCCATGTTGGAGGGGGAATTTGGGTTTAGTTTGTTTTACTATGTAGTAGTTGTAGTTGATCCATTTTGTTTTCCTCTTGTGTGTAAATTGGTTTGGCCAAGCCACTATATATGTTCCACTGTGTCTCATTTAGTTAGGTCAGTTTGTTCAGTCCATATCCTGTTTTGTTGTATGCTGTTTTGAGTATAGTTATATTTTGTTGACCTCCTTTCTAGGCCTAGATGTTAAATTCTTGGTTATTGTCTGGTATTTCTGGGTAAATAATAAACCCAATTTTTCAACAAAAACTCCAGTTCTCCTCATTGCTTGACTGTTTGGTCCCTGACATTAACAAATCTCATGAAAGACCAAACCCCCAAAATGTGTCATTCTCTCAATACTACTATAAGCTGTTTGTGCCACTCAGCTCCAAACCTTTTCAAGACAAAAATTACAGATATATAGTTTCATCATCAGCAAATTGCTAAAATTAGAGTATTTAGTACATTTGTTGGGGACTATTTTCACTGTGGATTAACACACATTTGGTCTCTAGTTGATGTTAATAGCAAGATGGTGTATCTGGGATCTATTCAAAATATACAGTGCCCATGTTCATGGTAATGAAGGAACATGTCCTCGTAATGCCACAGAGAGGCTTCTTGATATGTTTAATAGTTTTTGGAAAACAACAGAGCTCTATGGCACAGAGGAATAATATATATAAGGCTTCAGCAAGACGACTCGTGAGTCAATTCATCGTTGGTTAGGGTTAGGTTAGTTTCACAGCATTGTGTTCCCCATTCTTTTTCCACTTTTAATTTTTATTTTTTTTTATTAGTAGTATGTCATTAGGTCTGCCTTATCCAAGTAAACTCATCTTTTAATTAGCAACATTAATATTATATTCTGATACAAAGACAGAATAATGAAGTCTCATAATATGATTTACTGTGTGCCCTGTATTTGCAGTCATGGATGGATATGTAACAACTCTGTGTTTCCTGGGGTGTAAAGCGAATTCTGTTGTGCATGGATTTCAACACAAACAGAACGTTTAATTAAAATCTTCATCAGTATCATGCACTCTGAATCGCATAGTCAAAAGAAATTGGAATCATTCATTGAATTCACTGCAGTATTGAGTTAGAAAACCAAGCAGCAGTTTGTTTCCTATATATATATATATACACACACAAGGATTAACAGATTTCCAATGCATTTTGAATTTTATTAACAGCCTTGTTGTGTTTTTATAATGAAATGCTGTTCTCTTGGCATCTTTTAAAGTCTCAGTTCCCTCGGTTATTTTGTTAGCTTGAATATGCACCCCGGCAGGTAATTGCTCGATGTAGTGTCTTTTAAATGCCATTTGAATGAAGACAGCTAATGACAGTGGGTCAATAAGCTTTTATTTAGATTCTCTGACTGCTAAGCCTTAAAAGCTAGTAATGACTTCATAAATTGGCAAATCTCAGGTAATCAGCATCAACCCACTGTCCAACTTCTCAGATCATTTCAGCTTGAATAGTTCTAGTCAGGAAGGTTTTGAGTTGAGTTACGGTCTCATAGGTGAGCTTGCAGGGCATCCTGTGTTGGTGTTGTGAACACTGCGATTGACTGGCTAAGCCCAGCCGGGGACCCGCCTAAAAACTGAGGCTTAGGTTGTTCTTTTGTAGGGTCCCCTTGTCGACAGAAAACTGTTGATGAGCAAGATATGCCCCAGAAATCAAAGCACCGTTGGGGGTGCACTTGCGAGTAGTTTCCACTTATCAGACTGACATCCTCTGCGAGATCACGAGGGAAGAACGAGCAGGAAGACAAGGCAATGAATCTGAACCGAGAGAGCGAGGTGTGTCATGAGCCCCCGGAGAGAGGCACGGAGGGAACAGTAGTGCGAGAGTGTGAATTTGTATAAAAGAGAATCAGTCAACAGCAGCACCGACTACAAACGCTGGATCATGTCGTTCTTGCGTGGGACGGCAATTTCTTGAGAGAAGCAGCATATAAACACCTCAAAGGATGAAACTGAGTGGAATATAAAGATGTTTACTATCAAAGGAGGAAGACAAGAGGAGTAACCTGTCATCGATTCCCTTCATATTGAATACGAGGCCACATTTTGAGACTACCAAACACGCCTACCCTCATTTGTCACTTTGAGGGACCATATGTTTCTGTTCTTTTGAAAGCAAATGGTGGCATTTCACCTCACTGCATGTTAAAAAAAACAAGCATTTGTTCATGCATGACCTTGTATATTAAGCATCCTTTTCTCATGCATAAAGCCGAGCACAAACATATTCAGACATGCATACAGGCACACCCACACTCTTGCGCCCACACATATTTGCAATGCAAACAAACAAGGCAGCTCTCAGAGAATATGTTTAGAAAGGCAAACATTTTGTAGGGACGACTGGCTACAAAAACAAGAGAAAAGAGGCGATTAATGTGCGTTCAGTCATTGCCGAGATTATAATGTCACTTTGGAGCCGGGGCCCTGCACAAACACCCTGCTGTGCTCTATTTCAATAACTTTCCATAAACCAATCTAATCTCCCCTCCCTGCTACATGATGCTTTAAGGAGATTTTTATAGGCTTTTGTTTGAGAAGCAGATAATTCCTTATAAGTCATAATAGCGCTGCCTGAATGGTGAAAGGTTTCATAGCTCTGTGGCATGACTGGCTCACATCAAATGTATCAAAGTATATGGCTTTGTTTCAGGGTGTGTCACAATACAGAGGTTAACATACATGTTGTCATAGAGAGTACAAACATGTACAATCTATAGTGTGATTCTTCATGTAGGCTACTTTATTGCAGTGTTATTCAATACAATATTTGCCAGTAGTGTGTATGTTGCATGGGACCTCACATCACCGTCTCTTTTAATTATCTACGCCTTACCTTCAATATGATAATGAGAAATAACCTCTTTCAGTAATGACAATAAAGTCAAGGTGTTGAAAATGGCAATTTAACAGCCTCTTCTTTTATTTTCTTTCAACAGTCTTCTTTTTCATCGTGCCCTTTGAGCGTGAATGTGTGGCCTAGAGGTGTTTCTGTTGGACCATATGGCACAATACCACACAATATAGGTAAGACTTGCCTTTATCTTTCACCCAGGAGTGATGCTGAGTATCTGGGAAATGAAACAGTGTGTAGTGTTGGCATGAATGAGTAGTTGTGCAAGCAAACATATAAATATGGCTAATGAAAAGAAATTGCAATGTGACTTAAATTAATTTCCTTCCCACATGATGAAGGCCCTGCCTGCAATTAAATTTTTTTCTTTCTCTTTTTATTTTTACCACTTTGTAGAACACAAACATATCAAATAAGCTAATAGCACCTCCCACTCACATTATAAGCTTGCATATTAAGCTTTACGCAGCATATTTATTTTTACCATTGAACTCGCATTATATCTCCATGTTCTCTGAATAGTCTGCATCTACCTGCATCTGTATCTGAGACTTCTTCCTTTAATTTGGTCAGTTGCTTACTGTTAACTGACTTTAAACCCACCTACCTATTAGACAATTGCTATGTGCCCAGATTTCATTATATTGCCAGAAGAACAATGACTGATCTCGGTGATCATTTCAATTGGAATATTCAGCTTTTATTACTTGTAGTTTTATTTGCTGCTAACATGTAAGCCTATAGGTTAAAACTGCAGCTGCCATCTACTGCACAGATTACAATGTTCTGTATCTACTAGTCATTTCGACAGCCAGATGTATGAAAATAGGGCCCAGGTTTATAAAAAAACAACACAATTATCCTTTAAAGTGTTTACAGAAGCTCTCAGTGTAGCACGCAGTGACGGGGAGACATATACTGTTTGTGTGATATATATGCATGAATATAGTTCAATATAGAAATGGGCAATGTTTGTGTATCTCAGCTAAACAGTGGCTGTTCTGGTGCTTGTTATCATATACTGCGATCTTCCTAAGTGGATGGAGTTGCTCAGTAGTTCAAATGTCCACTTTTTTCCTGTTGGCTTAAAGGTTGAAAAATGTATTAAGATTCTTGTTGGCAGGACAGACATGAAATTATTATGGCCTCAACCTTAAATAGTATGACATTTGGGGGAAAGAAAGTTAATCTGCCGAACCAGCTACAAAATCCACCTACCAGTATGGAGTAATAAAGACATTAAAATATGTTCAATAAATAAATAAACATTCTATTAAATGCACCAAAATACATAAAAAATAAATGTAGGCATTCATTAAATTATACAATGTGATCCCTCTTGTTTCCAGTTTCTATGCTACGCTATGCGTCTCCTGGACCTAGCTTTATATTTACACACGTATGATAATTCTATCTTCTCATCTCACTCTCAGCAAGAAAGCAAATAAGCATATTTCCCCAAAATGTCAAACTATTGCTTTAATACATAGATAGAATTGAAATCAACCAACCAGAAGGATGATGCTAACATAGGTTTGGGGGGAACTATTTGGAAGCTAAGGCATAAAGATGAGCTTGATGTCTCAATTTAGGGAGAGTTTTCCTAATTGGAAACAAGGATCTAAGGACAGAGGAAGTAGATCAATCAAATGTTTGACATATAAACAACAGTTGAGACTGAAAGGTTGGTCTTGACCTTGGAAACAGCAGTTGGAGCTTTTGATCGTCTTACACAGTATAGGTGACAATGCTTTGAACGGGCTTCTGACAACACAGTATGCAGGGATGATGACTTAAAATTAAAATGAATAAATAAATAAATGTGTAGTGCCAGCTGATGCGAGTGCAGTTTTTGCCATACACTTGCCATTTACTGTCAAGCAAGTGTCATTTTGGAGTCTCATTGGAAGCTGTCCCTACATGCTTGATGCATACTTTGGAACCTGTATCAGACAGGAAAAAAAGTAATCAAAAGAGTCCTTTCATGCTTTTGAAGCTTTATGTATTTACTCTCAGGAGGTTTGTGAAGGTCATGGACCTGTGAAAAAGAAGGTATTATAAGTACACAACCCGTTCTCATCTAAAGGCATCACATATGGTTGCTTCGTCGACACCCCTTGGCATTGCTTTCTAACGCCTTGGGTACCCTTTAGAGTTGCTTTTGTACGTGTAGGGCTCCACGGTCAAATTAGCAAGAATAAATATGCAACGTCTGGTTGGACTTTCAAAGTAAAACCAGTGGTTAACTCAGTGAAATGGCACATAGTAAACGTCTGAAACATGGCGGCCTAAACCTAACAAGTTGGTTAGGTTTAGGCACAAAAAGTACTTGGTTAAGTTTAGAAAAAGATCATGGTTTGGGTTAAAATAACAACGTGTCTTAAATTACACGAGTTAAGTAACTTACATAAGTTATGGAACATCACTAAAAAGAATTATTGTTGACTTTTTGTTTCACACAGGAAACAAACACCGGTCTCCTGGGTGATACACCCACCTCCTTACTCTGACTTTTCTGTTATTTATTGTAGGCCTACTTTTAGCAGTGAACAAATGGCTTCCCCAAGTGTGTTGAGCTATGACGCTCATGGGTGCCATCTGAATTGGTAAATTAGTACCATACGCCAAACGGCATGACAAAGCGTAACTATTTGGCGCTCTGGGAATGAGAACGGGCTGGAGTACATGCAGAATAAATGTGCTGCTTGATCTGCTTTCTAATTGGAAACAACAAAGTTGTACCTTTTGTGCACTACTTTCACTAGTTTGGCCTCAGTCTTTGTAAACCCTGTATTGAAGCAATACAATGCTTAAACTCAGGCTGTGGGGGATTTATTTAATCCAGAGTACGGCTAGCTTAGAGCGTACTGTATTTGAAGAGAGTGAAGTGGTGTTTAGCCGTTGCTGGCACTCAGCTACACAGAAAGTATTTAAGAGAGGTAATGAAGAATAGAGTCAAACGCATGTTACAAATGAATCCAAAGTGTTTTCTTGGCATGAGTTGCCTCTTTTTAAATATACTGCGGGCTTGGATTGGATGGATTTAGTGCATCACTGTTATATGGTTACTATGTAAGGGCATAGTAATTAAAAGTGTAGCAGTTCAAAATAGAATGTCTCTCCTAGATGATTCATAAAAGCAACGTTTGTGATGTGGAAATGGTGCGTCACATATTTTCATCAGCATCCGACTTTAGTGAAAGGCTGAACCTGAGGCTGAGAAGATAAAACAGAGTTAGATGAAGATGTATTTTTAGAACACAATGAGTAAAAGCTTGATAAATCATTTCTGGCCCACAGTAAGTAGATCCGACATGCTCAGACTCAATAAAGAAGTTGCTTTCCTCTGAGGAATATCTCGGGAAATCCATCATGCATTGTTTCAATTAGTTCCCCCTTCATACCACGATTCTGCAAGTCTGATGTCTTCATGAAAACACTTTGCATAAACACTGTAGATGTTAAGTTTCAAATAACTGGGTGTGCTTAGTGTGACAGGACTCTGTGTTTGATAACATATACAATTTTAATTATATTTCATAGTATTTTGTTTTAGGTATTTAAGATTAACACTGCATAATAACAAGAAACCAAAGCATTTAAACAAATGTCCCATATATATTCAAATAGTGTGTGAATGTGTGTATTTTAGTAATCTTGTAGGCTATGACATGACAATTTGAGAAAACATGGGGAGTGGATGATTCAGGAGGGCCTGACCCCAGCAAAAGCCTTAGTTCCTAGTCAAATGTCAATATCTGCGTCAACACAGCTTTAAAGCTGCTATCATCGATATTTTTATATTCAATATGGATCAATTTACTGTGTGTCATGTGACAAGGCTCATTCGTATTGATGAACAGAAAATTATCACTTGACCTCAGTTCCTCTTGTGTCTATGGAGTATTTTGGCTTATTTAACTTTATTTGATTTGATTTTCTGGCCTTCAGCTTGACTGTTTTGGTTCCTTCTCACAGCCAAGGGTGTCACTTTGTGTTGAAAAGTGGGGGGGACATAAAGGCTCAGATTAGGGGTGACGATGTAGATACAAGTGTGTCACGAGACTTGACGATGGTCAAAAACAAGATGATAACAATACCGCAGGTTCGTTAGTGCTCCTGGCTGTGGTAACGACAGTCGTTATGGTCGTTAGAACCACCCGAGGCCAAGTCTGAACGACCATCGATGGCATCTTCACCTGAGGCCAAGAGGTTACGTCCGTTCAGTTTCCTGGGAAGTGATAAAAGGACAGCATTGTAAGTGGGGGATAAGTGGTGGCGTAGACCCCCTCCTGTGTTGTTACCACAGCCAGGAGCTCTAACGAACCAGCAGTATCGATGATCCTGGCAAATGATCACACAGAGGTTAAATAGCTGAGTTTCCCTACCAGTCATTTCAGAACTGAAGAAGTCTCTTCAGTCTTCTAGTATCGTCAACCAAGTCCAGTTGCCCTTGACTTTAACCTTCTTTGGATAACTATGAGAACTTAGAACCTTCACAGACATGGTGGAAATGTCTTTATTTATATAAAGACAAATTCAGTTGGCAGGTGACAGTTCATAAATATTAAAATATAACAGAATATAATGCAGCAATCAGCGGGTTTTTTTAAGCTTAAGTTAATGTTTTTTAGATAATACACAATTGTTTTTTCTATATTTAAATGGCATTGCATGTTTTCTTATTGTGCAAATAAACCTTTCTCAAAGCATTTTCATTTGTTATTTCTTGGTACAAGCTATTTTTCAGAACATATTTAACAAATGCTTTCAAAAAGTTATGGGGACAAAATCAGCCATTTAAAACTGTGGTGGGGACATGTAAATGACACAGCTCTCATCAGTGTCAGGCAGAACCATCTGTAAGTCAGTCATTAATAACTATCTGTAAACCACCTGCCCAACACAAAACTATAGACAAAGTTAGCGACTAGCTGGTGAACTCAGGTGGCTGAAAAGCTTGATATTTCACTCAGGAGTGGGAAGACCAAAAATAAAGAGAGCTATACTATTGGAATATTGGACTGAAATTGATCAAGTGTCTAGTAACTCGACTTTCCATTAAAGCTAATGTTACACTATATCTCCTACATGTGTGAATAGGCTTTTTGCTTACACATTAGCCATACTGGGGCTGTTACTCTGTGACTTAGCATTTTACTAGCTTAGCTGCAGTTCAAAATGGGTCCAAAAATACCTCATGAATGGGGAAATTAGCTATAGAAAAGGGAAACTGCTTTTTGTACCAGGCTGTAAACATGTTCATTTCCACTGTAAAGTTGGGCATTGTAACACGGGGGTTTATGGGGATTGACTCGCTTTTGGAGCCAGCGTCAAGTGGATTTCAGCTCAGCATTCACCACAATCTCCCCCATGAAACTGATCAGCAAACTCAGCACTCTGGGTTTAAATACAACAGTCTGCAATTGGATATTGGACTTCCTCACAAACAGACCCCAGTCAGTTCAGAATTGGAGGAATCACCTCCTCCACTCTAGTGCTCTAGTGCTCAGCCCCCTCCGTTCACGCTGTACACCCATGACTACATCCCTTTACATGGAGAGAAATCTGTTGTGAAGTTTGCGGACGACACCACCATCATCGGCCAGATTTCAAACAACGATGAGACTTAATATGGGAAGGAAATTCAAAATCTTGTAGAGTGGTGCACATAGAACAATCTACTGCTCCATCCATCCATCCATCCATCGTCAACCACTTATCCTGCGTACAGGGTCACGGGGGGCTGGAGCCAATCCCAGCTGACATCAGATGAAAAAGGCGGGGTACACCCTGGACAGGTCGCCAGTTCATCGCAGGCAACCTACTGCTTAACGTCAGCAAAACCAAGGAGCTGATCATTGATTTTAGGAAGAAGGAGATAAAGACACACACTCCTGTTTACATCAGTGGAGCAGGTGAACAGTTTCAAGTTCCTGGGAATCAGCATCACAGAGAACCTGACATGGTGGTCTCACATCTCCACGCTGGTGAAGAAAGTTCAGAAACCGATGTATTTCTTCAGGAAGCTTAAGAAGGCCAAATTCCCACACCAAGTCCTTGTCAGCTTTTACAGAGGAGCAATAGAAAGCATCCTGACTGGAAACATCACTAACTGACATGGGATGTGCATGATCCAGGACCAGAGGGCTCTGCAGCGGGTGATTAAAACTGCTCAGAAGATCATTGGTACCCATCTCCCGAGCATCAGTGATATCGGTGAGGTGAGGTGCCTACGCAGAGCCCAAAGGATACTAAAGGACAGAACCCACCCAGCCACAGCCTGTTCACCCTGCTGCCTTCTGGGAAGAGATATAGAAGTTTCTGCTGCTGCACCACCAGACTGCAGTTTATTTCTGTTTACCATTTTTATAATTAATTCTTTATTAATGTATATTGTCTGCTATTTAGCAGAAGGGAGTTACAAAACTAAATTTCACTCTATACCTTGTTGTATTATGACAATAAACCTACCTACCCACCTACATTCGAGGAACAAATTTTTCAGTCCTGGAGGTTGCAGCTTGCTTAAAATTAAAACAGTAAGATTGCCTTTAAAGGAACATAAATGTTAAAAGGTTTGAAATTTAGAAACTAACAAAATTTAGTGACACTAGTCTAAAATTATCCTAAACCGTAAACTACGGCCAAGCTAAAGGCACAACAGCAACAACAGAAACCCAAAAACATTGGTGACATTGGTATGTCAAAGTTGCAAAAAAAATTTATTGATACAGGTTTAAAAAACAGTGCATATGGAACTTGTTGTTCATGCAGAAATAGTTCCTACAGGTAACTCCTCATACAATCACAAATGATTATTTATATTTAAAAAGACAGTAAATAAGCATATTTTTCAAAATGTTGAATGTATACTTTTGAAAAATCACACCTTTAACATTTGGGTCTGAATTTACAGTTAAAATATGTTCTGACACTTGACAAATGACATCACACTAAGTAATGAAGACCCACATTTTAGGTGGTCTTATTTGGGGCAATCTTAGTTTATAATGGCATTGCTGGAAAGTATCAGAGCACATGGGAAACAGACTAGAGTTTGAACAAACCTTCAGTAACATCCTTGGTGTGAACACGCCCGTAATGTTTGGGTTTTACACCCGAGCTGCCATATGCATGGGCAGGAAGAGCGAGGCAGGTGTGATGAAAGAAGGGGGAGGAGGGGAGGGCTGATCAGGAAATGGTGAAGGGAAATCTAATTTATTTTTCATACGCTTCTGAGATGGAATGTCATATATCATGCTAGGCAGCAATTTCGTGCCAGTCCCAGGTTCACAAAAGATGAAAGAATAGTGATCAAAGATACAGCTGCTGGAGTTGCTAAGGGATCCACTTCCAGTGAGAACAATATAAACTGCGTTGAAATAGTCATCCAGTATATTGTCACTGTTGGTTTTCAGCATCAACTCTCTCCCAACATTTTACACGGTAGCCAACAGGAATGAACTTCAGAATTTTTCACATATGCACACATAGAAGGGATATTAAACAAACAGATTTGGGACTAAATAGATACAGTTTGTTCCCTGAATTGACAGCACATTTACAGGAAGATACAATATCTTGTCTATGGAACAACAAAATATCAAATAATTATTTGCTATAATATAATAATTATCAAATAAATAATTACATGAATAAAATACATAAATGAACCAAACAACAATTTGTGAAATAAACTATAAAGAATTTACTCATAATAATAAAATGTTATTTCATTATAGACATTTCATTTCAGAAAAATATTTACCTCAGGAGTTTGTAGAGACCAAAGACTGAGCTAGTGAATATTGGACTTATGACAGGGTACAGCAGTGTTGCGTTTCGGTTCCAACATGGCCGCCGGAGCTGACCCCAACCATTTTAGACAATGCTTGTGATTCCACCAGGAGAATACGCGTTCAAAGTCTTTTTCTGCTGGAAGCCATTTCAACACAGAAACAGCATAGAGAATCTGGCCAAATTAAAACAAAATACCCTGTGCTCACTAATGATCGTCCATATCAACAATAAACACAATTAAAACAGACAAAAAAGAAACAGTTTAAGTATATAGCTTACTTAACCATGGCTGAAGCACAAAAAGCAAGGTTTAAAAACCAAATCAACAAAATCTGAGAAATGAAAAACAAACCAACAGTGTCGGGCAGGCAAAACGCTCCGCGTACAAGGTAGTTAACAACACAAGGTTGTGCTACACACATCTACCTTAACCGATAATTAATAGATATATTGTCACTATCACATAAGTGAAATAAAATAAAACAATATATACAGTTATTTATAAACATGCAGGTATATACCCCGAACATTCTGGAGTGCATTTTTTGAATTTGCGTCCAGATGAATGTAAACAGCAGCAACAAAATGATAATTTGGTTTCATCTTTCAACATTAAAAGGTCTGACATTTGGGAAACAGTGTCCATTTTGACTGTGTTTGATGGCAACAACAAGTAGTGTTCAGTTGGAGGGCTTTGGGGGCTGTTGCTGTCTCACTTAGCATCTGACTCGCAGCTTAGAAACGGTGCAGCTAAACCAAGGTTTAGACAAAGGTTTAAAAATGCAGCCGCTTGCTTCTTCCTACACAGCTTTGAACCACTACACTGAATGCATAATCAATTAAGATCTCTGGCCTGCACACACAACATATATTAAAACACAAAGTAACTTGTAGTTTGAGTAGTTTATAGCCTTACTTATCAAAGTACTTTTATACTTTTTCAATACTCCAAAGATTTTCAGTATTCTCCCCACCACTGAAATTCACTTATAAATTGATTGATTAAAGCACAGAAAGTCTCACCAAAAACATTTTCTCCCTCATTTGTGTTCCATCGACCACACACATTGTCTCTATCACAAACCAAGCTACCTCTTAAATATAATTTGTTGTTGCAGCTGTTCTTTTTACATTAGTCATTAAAACTGTAGATGCTTTTGAGATTCACCAGAAGCTTTCAAAGCTATAAAGTTATTATGGAGTTGGCTGTGAATGTTAATAGACAGACACAGCATAGTTTTTATGCCTCCCTGGTGCTCTTCAATTGTTCTACCACATGAGTTTATTTCATTTTTTTGCTACATTCAGCCCCTACAAAAGCACTCTGTAAAATGTTCTTTTCTTATAGCCATTACAGTGCTCCCTTCATGAGTGTATACTGTTAGCTCAAACACAATATGGACCGCTGCTTTGCAAAACAGAAAGACCAGAAAAGCATCCATCATGCATTTTCAATTCAGTTTGATTTCTTTCTTCATTCACCTTACTTGTCATTGATTGGCTGCACCAACCTTTTCCTTTTTTCTGCTTTAAGGTTTGAGAATTTCCATCGTCTTGTTACACACCAGAGGTCAACCAATTACAGCATCTATATCAGGCTTAGGAGCTCTTTCTACTTCACTGGCGCTGTGGAAAATGCTCTGATCTTTACCATGTTTCGCATTATGATTTCTAGAGGAAATACCGAGCTACATATAGAGTGGTATATTTAGTTTTTTTCTTAGATAATTTGCTAGTGGGTGTGTATCATTATCTTCAAACAAGAGAAGCTGATTTGCGTTGGGAACAAGTTAAATCTCACCCCATTGGCAGATATAGCTGCTGAAGATTTAAATAGTCAGTATTAGATTAATTGACTAACTGTTTTTTTTTTTTTTTCCTGCAGTACACCATACAATTGTAGATGTAATTATCGAGATACAACACTGAGCAAACCCACACAGCACTTGTCCTTTGCTTTATGAAGATGAATACAAACAAAATTGGTGAGGACTGTGGGTGGGTGTAAGGCTTGTATTTGCCTTTGCACTCATACATTCATTTGGCGTACTGCATAGCTACAAAATAAAAGTCTTTGTGCTCATTGCATTCTTCTTGCTTTTGCAGACTCAAATATATGGGGTCTGCTTTACAAATCAGGATTTCTTTTTGGATTTTCATTTGGAAAATAGATTGAGAGAGATTGGTGATTAAAAAAGTGCGTGCAAGTAAATGTAAACAACAATGTAATTGATACAAAATTACTTATGGTGGCATTTCAACTTATTGCATGGTCGATGATTTTAAAACGGGACTGAAGAAAGCATGGCATGCAAGAATGATGAATTTTTAAAGTGGCATTCCAACTACATATCAAAGTCAATTTACCAGTCTGATATTCAACACACACTGGCAGATGTGTTTAGAATATGTATATGCTTTATGCAACAGTAATGTAGCCTAGTTTGTAACGATACCTCATGAAGTGTAGTATGGATTTGTCCAACAGGTGGAACATACTTTGTGTAAGTCAAGGGTGCCAGCGCGATGGCTCTGCCAAGTTACTGATTTATATTTGTGGATCATGGAGAGTTTGTTTGTGGATTTTGTGCATGTTTTGTATTTACAAATTGTGATATTTATGACTCATAGTCTGTGCATTTACAATGATACTGACATTGATTTAGACCCATAAGCTTAGTCAAGTCTTGAGCTTGGAGACAACAAATTTATAACAGAAAGTGTTAATTGCAAACTTGGGGCATGGAGTTTCAAAGATGTGGGCATTTATCCAGAAGGAAGTGCCCGATAAAAGTTTGATCCATACTAGGGACTAAAGGTCAGGATTTGTCAGCTTCTGTTTTGATACTTACTTTTTTTGCAGTTTTTTCCATTATTTAGATTTTTAGGTTAAATATTATCAGTTATTATGAACATCAACTTCTTAGGTCTCAGCGGCATTTGCATAATGGTGCCTACCAAGGAGTTAGGCAAACAAATCTAAAATACATCTCGCATTCATGTTCATTTGAACATGTGACTTTATAGTTCAAACTTACTGAACTGTAGACAGTGTATTAATGGTGTTGAAAAACTTTCTTCAGATAGGGATAAAGACCATACTGTGTAATGCCCATGCTCATTTAGCATTATAGGCCCATTTGTTAGTGTGGTTCGGCAGCCTGACAGCACAGGGCTGTAAAGAAAAACTAAAAAGGACTGTAAAGTCAGCAACTACAATTACTGGCACGGAATTACCACAACTCTAGGACATTTACAACTCTCGCTGCAAAAAGGCATAACATCATTAAGGACAGCAGCCATCCTGCTCATGGACTGTTCTCACTTCTACTATCTAAATAACGTTACTGGAGCATCAGATCTCACACCACCCGGCAGTCAGGCTGCTAAATAGCTGTCGCTCCCACATGAAGTGACCACTTTTTGTAAATAGTATGTAGTATGTACTGGATATGGGTATGTGCGCTATAAGTTATTACTATTATGCATGTATGTCAATAGACCATCCATATATGTAATTATTTATGTACATAAAGGATGAGAGAAGCATTTCACTGTGCACTGATGAATGTATGTGGAAAAAATAGAAGTGGGACAAAACTATGGGTGACACCTGTCTGTATGCTGAACATTATACTTTGGTACACTTTTACTAGCAACTTGATTTTGATATGTTTCTTAGTCTGTGCATATATGTATAAAGACAAACTGCTCAATATTATACTCACCAGTTAATAATTTGTGTGTTTTGATAATGGGCAGGTAGTTTACAGTGGGTTTATCAAAGCTTTTATGCTTAAATGGTGCAGGCCAGATAACTAAGACATGAGCTAAAAAGAGGCTAAAACTGTCCTCAGAGTCAAGGGGAATAGCAGAGTCGGGTGATCATTTTCTGAGGTATATGTCACCACAAGAGCCCCTTTCCACATTATACATGGTCAAGTGAATCATTGTTAACATGAAAATGTTGATTAGTGCTGCTTTAAGTTGTGCCTTAAATCTGTAGTTGTGAAACCCAACACCAGGTCCTATGTTGATCAACTTGTGTAATTATCATAATTACAAAGCAGTAATTAGGCAATATTAGTGAGTAGCAGTTTAGCTCTAGCTGGCGCCTCTGGTGCAATCATGCCCACACATCTTAAAATCAGTGGAGATGCTGAAAACATGAGGCAGGTATTTTGTAAACACTCCCACACCATTGTTCTATATATTATGACATATTTATGTTGCAAGCTTACATTAAATATGTACCAGGCAGTGTCATATATTCACGCACCATGTAAGTGTGAATCAAATATGGCCTGCATGTTTTTTACTTCAAGCCCAGCAGGGTTCCCCTCAGCCCAGTGAAGGAGAAATCACAACCCGTCTTAGTTTAGTATGCACTCATCTCATCAAATCTTCTTAATGTGTCAGTGACAGGTTGTTTCTGTGAATGCAAATGAACATCATCATTGTAGCATTCAAATAGAACAACAACAAATACATTTCTTTATTTGCCTGGCTTAATTGCTTATTAACTTGGGATTACTTTGTGTTTTTGTTAAAGTATTCCACATGATAATTAATCAATTTCAGTCCACAAATGCAACTCCTCAGCAGAGCCCATCAGCAAAACAAGCTTATATGAAGCACTGCAAACTAGGCCACCTCTGATGCTCTGCCGTGTTGCACACAATGCACAACTCCTGAGAAAGGAGAGCATTGATCTGCGCTAAATCTGCGCGAGTTTTCTATCCCCACCCAATTCGGTGTGACAAACGCACTGAAGCTGAACTAATGCTGTTATAAAGCTGCACCAGCTGCCATGCGCTTTTGTATGATGTGTTTTCTTGCTCGCTGCCGATTTGGAAGGAAGAGAGGTCTTGCAAGTGAACGCAGAGCTGAGTCAAAAAGCAGAATCTTGCCAAGAAAGAGCGTTCCTGTCTCTTTTGTGACGCCATTTTTTAAATCTCACCTGTCGGAGCAAATCTATTTTCCTTCTCCTTCTGTTTTCGGATTCACGTAGTGAACTATTCTTCTTTTTTCCCCACTGTTGTTCCTCACCCGTCTCCCCTCCATGAATAGCATCAAGAGTAATGTTTTTTGTGGACAAATGTGAAGATAGGAATCTTTTAGTAGCACATGACATTGCCTCTTATTGCATCATGCCATCAGTATTATTTTCATGCCTTGAAAACGTTTTGAGAGGAATTCATCAGTGCAAGGTCCTCTATTATCCCCCACAATGGGTTTTTACAAATTTGCAGCAGGAAACATGAGCACTTTAAAAACCTGAGACTGAAGTGATAGACTGTAAAAGTAAGGTATAACTGTTAACTGTTCTGAAACATAGCGGTGAACAGCCTTGCTATATGAAGTATATGTGCTGCTGAAAACATACTGTATAATTATCAGATACTATCATCCACCTAGGAAGGTAAGATTTACTGTACATTATGTTGCAACTAGGAATGTGAACAAATTAGAATACATTATTCGGATATGAACATATGATGCGCTCTGAACAGACGCTACAGTTTATGAATTATTACAGTAATTATCCCCATTCTAATCTAGAGGTGGGGGAAAAAAATCCACATACCGACATATCGACGTATCGCGATATTTTCCGTGGCAATATTGCATCGATACACAGACATAAAGTATCGATTTCTTATTATGTAAATTGTACATGAGAATTTTACTTTTTGGTACTATAATAATAAAATCAATTGCTTTTTCAGTCCAATAGAAAAAGACTTTGCAAGAAGTTATATAAGAAGAATATATCGCAATATTTTTAAAATCACAATAATATTGTGTGGGGTCTGCACAGTGTAAACAGGAACTGAAAATATCCAGAGCAACACAAGCCTTTTCATGATCCAGATTATTCAAAATGTATAAACAGACTACTGACTTAAACACACAGGTGTTTGAAAGATAGATATTGAGCATTCAGTAAGGTTCATCCTCAACTTCAACAGCTCAGTGCAGGATAACGCTTGACTGATGTTCAACAGCTGTGATTAGTGCACAATGGCCAAGAGAGAATTATTAGATGAGCAACTGCACTGTAGTCAGCTATTCTCTTTTTTTATCAGACACTTTAGACCAACATATCACCAGTTTTTAAAGAAAAACCATGCAATATTGCCCAAGGTAATTCTGACTTGTTTTTACATTGTTATAACATTCTGTTCTAGTCTACATGTAATGTTAGACAGCTTTAAACTCATTTTAGACTTTTGACAAGCTCACTATCAAATTTCACCATTAGATATTTTAACTTTTACTTACCTTGGAAAGTCCAATAGATAATAGACTTTGAGATCTTATCGAGACGGCAACATGAAATGTTTCAGACAAAAAAAAATTTAGTCATTGTGTAAAACCTCGGTAAAGAAACTTCGGAAACATGAAGCGTGAATGGCTTTCAGACCAGGTAGGGATTCAAAGAAACAGTCTTGTGCAGACCATTATTATACATCTCAACATTAGAAGCAGTGTCATTGCATTCTTAATGACTTTAACCATTCCAAAAAGAACACAATTTTAAATTACAAAATAAATAGAGTAGAGAACACAACAAGCTTAACCTGTTCCTGTTATATTTTCTCCTATGGTGGACTGGCTGTAAAGGTATAGGATTAAGCAGAGTGTGTCAGTAATGTCCGTCAGGGTTCTCAGTCATCCAGGTCATAGCTATCCAAGGAAGGTTAAATCAAAGGGCAAATGGACTTGGTTGAATATACTTGAGTACATCAATAGTGTCCTTCTGTGGATTCTACCTTGTCAAAGGAAGCAGTGAGCAGCCAACGGGGATTGATAAATGGATTTCAGGAGCCTGAGTTTGACAGTACTCCTCTCTCTCTCACGCTCCTCTTGATTGTAATGTTTCAATCAATGGACTCTTGTGACTGGGAGTCTCTGGTCCATGCAGCCACCCCAATGACCACAGAGTCTATCAAGTTGATGTGAGGTATTTGAATAATGATCCCAAAATGCTGCTTATAACAATACGAATGCAATGGTATATGGAATTTATTAAATGATATATCATTGAGACTGGGTAGAATACAATGTAAATAAATGACTTACAAGATAAGATAAGATATATCTGAGTAAGAAATTAAACCCCAATATCAAGACAAGTCTGAGACAGTAGAGAAAATATCTCTATACCGGACTTGAGACAGAGTACTACAACAGTCACAACATTTAGTTAAATACTTAGCTAGCCATATAATTTATTTCTGACTGATTCTCATCACAAGCCCACAGGAAGACTAGAAAAACAACTAAAGGAAAACAGCCTGTCCTTTTCTCTGCTTCCCGATATCACCAGTGGGTGATCGAAGCCCACAGAGATCAGAGGAAGGCAGGCCTCTTCTGCTGAGCTTTAGAGTACATCTTCAGTGGCCTCAACATGCACTAAAGAGGTTCACTAAGCACTATAAATTACCAGCTGCCTTTGTTGTACGAGCCTCTGCTGACGGGAGATCCTTTTCCTGTCTTTGGGCCAGTTGTATGACAAAGAGAGGCAGCAGCATCTGCTGTGTGACAGGGATGTTTACTGTACAGAATATGCAGAAAAGTGCATCTCACATCAAAGGGGACAGCCAGTATCTCCACATCACTGCCTACTTCAATCATACATCACTTTGAGTTATTTTATTATCAAAATTTCTCAAACTAATTAAAAGGGACCCTTATCAGGCTTTTGAAAGCAAACCTCGTATTGAGTAGGAAACAAAAGTTAATCCTATTATTGTAACCATGATATTGGCTGACTGACTCACATGCAGATTATTTTGATTTGATTTGAATCTGCTCTAGCAGCTCTTCTTCAGACAAATTTAAAACACACTGCATTCCGTCCAAAAGGGAAGCCTCACATCAGACATGTTCCTGTTTGACAAAAAGCTGGCTGACAGCCTGCTGATTGGGTCTGTGCCCTTCCTATTCCCTTCTCATTGTGTATCCTTCTTCCTGGACATATTTCTCCTCAGTGACTTTTTCCTGTCAGCCATTTTGTGAACATGCATGTGTGCACACTGTATATGAGGGGTCCTATTCTAAATCAGCTTGTCTCTCATTCAGGAAGCTTAAGCAGCTATTTAACACCTGCAGTATGAATTATATAACAGTGCTCCATACGGACAGTCCTCTGCATAAACACACACACATCTTGCTGGTACGAGCATTCACACAAATGGAGACTAATCACCCGCCATCATTTCTGACTCCGCCTCTGTTAGCTTTCTCTCAGTCTGTGGACAGACTGGGGTTAAATTTATATTTGCTAACATTTCTGGGTGTTTGTTTCATCCTTCTTTGAGTGACAGATGGGTGGGGTTTACATGGTTTACCTTAGAGCTTGGGTAAAGTTTGAATTACAGATAGCTATTTCCCTCTTGCAAACATTTTCCCTGACTAGACATTTCAGACTCCCTCACTCTGTCTTGTATTTCCTTAACTGGAAATCTCACCAAATGATCATCACAATGTCCTCATTTTCGCTCTAAATTGTCCTTAGGTGTGAATGTGAGTGTGACTGGTTGTTTGTCTATGTGTGGCACTGCGATGGACTGGCGACCTGTCTAGGGTGTACACCGCCTTTTCCCCGAGGCCAGCTGGGATTGGCTCCAGCCCCCTGCGACCCTGTATGCAGGATAAGCGGTTGACGATGGATGGATGCATGTCTTCATTTTCAGAATGCCGTTGTGCTTTGAGGGTGTGTGGGGGATTTTGGTCTCTGTTATGCCGTATTCTGTAGTATTCTCTCAAATATTCAATAAATTGTCAATTAATCCCATGTAAAGAGCAAAACCATCAATGAATTAATTCTATCACTACTAATTAATTATTTTGATTGAACTATCTTTTTGTGAAATCTATGCCACTGCAGTATTTTTAAAATGTACCCGAACAGGTTTCATTGATGGTTAATCTAGTGCTAATAAAGTGAAGCCTGCTAGCTAGTTTAGGCAGTCAACTCGAGTCAGCCACTATACACACTTTTCTAACTGCTACATATATCCAGTGCACCCTTTTCATTAGGGTGGTGTACCTACCCATCAGCGCTCTACTCAGTCTTCTCCTGCCATGCCTGCAGGTCGACTCCCGTGACTCCCCATTCCCTGCAGTGCTGAGCTTGGTGTTTCCTTGTATGGAGTGGCGAAGTCAGAGTCTGGACACTAAAGATTAATGCGTTACATATTCTACGTTGGCTGAATGATTGGTCAGTTGACAGAAAATTTATCCAGAGTGACTAATCTCTTATGTAATTTATCAAGAAGAAATGTTAGCAATAAACATTTACTGGTTTTGGCTTTGCGAATGAAAGGTTATGCAGTATTTTCTATTTCATATCATTTTGAAATATTATTGGCTTTTGTAGTGTTGAACGGCCAAAACAGACATCGCCTTGACCCCTCAGAGCTTTTGATGACCATTTCTTCTTGTTTTCAATCAACCCTAGACAAACCTATCAACCTGTTCCATTTTTTTGCCATTTGTCTTAACCCCTCAAACAACCACATTAAGCTCCCTCCTTTTATTTCCCTTTCCATGCTAGAATTGTGCTTTTATACAAGGATCAGTGCCTTTCATGACACCTTCTTGTATGTCCCTGTCTCTCTCTCTCAAACTCAAATGTTATACTCATACACTCCGCTAGCTCTCTGCTGTTTGTTTGGAGGATGGCTGGTGCTGGTAATCAGCTTTCACTGGCAGCCTGAAAAATAAGTTAAGGCAGTGAGCATCTGCCAGCCATCATCTGTGTATGAGTGTGTATGCGAGTGTGTCTGTCAAGTGTGTGTACATCTGAATGTCACCACGAATAGTTGTCTTTAAGCTGAGCACATTAGAAAGTGAAACAAAATTGAATTTTGGGGCTGTCAACCAGCGCACTTTCAACAGCCTGTCAAAATCTAATCACAGATGGCTTGATCAGACAGTGTATCTTTCTCTGGTAAAAGGTTTTCTGCCTTCCACATATGAAATTTAGAAAGCTTCCACCCACAGTGAAAGACCGCCTGTAGGCTTTTGCATACAATGTGTGCATGCTTGGCTTCACCGCTGGGCCTGTTGGATCTGTAACAAGGGTGATGGATGGAGCTTGTTACTCACAAGTGATTTGCATCATCTTTACTGTTTCCACAAAGCTGCTGTGGGAACCATCGCAAACCATTCTATTTCCCTCCCTTTCCACGGTAGCAGATCACACTGTCAGAACCCATCTAAAGTTGTTTCTCCTTTCTTTGGTCTTTAGCCTCTCAGGCATGGCGGGGGAAAAAGAGAGATTGGTCTTTGACGCTACCGATCCACTTTTTCCCTGCCTCCCTCTGCTCCAATCGACCCTCCTCCGCACGGTGATCCACTTTTCCTTCCGAATGTTCCCAGGCTATACATCTCTTTTTCCCTCTTCCTCTCCCTCTACTGTATCTCACTCTCTCCCTCGCTTTCCTTCCCCAATGCGATGGCTTTGTGTTGCGGTGCACCTTCAGGCTGTGTGTGGGATGGTGTTGTGGGCTGGCATCTGGCAGCCTCTGATAAGAGAGCGAGTGAGCTGGTGCTATTCCTTCTGAGATGTTTTTAATTTTTTTATTTTTTTTTTGGGGGGGGGGGGGGGGGGGGGGGGGGCATCGTCCAGGGAGACCATTGGGCAAGGTTTTTTACTGTGTCAGACAGACCTTGTATAAAAAGTACTGTACAATAGACTTTGACCACGAAGTCAACACGTTTGTGTATGTCATTATTTGCTGTTTTATGATGGTTTCGTCATATGCTGCACCAAATCTTGAAGCTGCGTTAACTGATTTTCATGGCCACTTGGCAGCAGTGGAACAAGCTGAAAGAACAACTTATGACACATCACCTCAAAAATTTGTAATAAACATTTTTTTTGCCTCATCCAGCAGACATTCCCCACCATCAGGACTCTGAGAACTCTGCCTCTGACTGGCGAATACTCTTTATTCAGTTGGTTAGGTTGGTTTAAATTAGGGGTTAGGTTAGGGTTATATTTAGCCAATCAGAGCTCCACGTACTGCCTTTGCAATGTGTTCTCTTGTGCAAAGCTAGACAACTAGTTAAACTCAAAAGTCAATAGCAAAAAGCAATTGTTTCCTCTTGTGGTTTTTAGTTTTGTTTGTGAAACTGAAACATTATAGAGATAAGAATATAAATCAGTTCCCATGCATTTATATCCATATTGAAAGTAAATATTATACACAAAACTATGTAAATACACAATTCCTACCTAAGTATAAAGCAAGCACTCTACTGTATGAAAAACACAGCTCAACTACCACAACGGCTTCTAATCACAAAACGGAGTGCTAGTTACTGCTGTACTGCAAGCTAGGCAAGCATATGTTTTACCAAAACAATAAAAATGTTTCCAACTTTACATCCCTTTAAAATGCAACTGTTTGATATAAATTTACACATTACTTACAGACCAATGGTCTCCAAGGCTGAAGTGTATCAGAAAAACATTCAGCAGGAACATGAATCCAGCACTGCCTGTCTTGCCTCTGTGTTCAACTGAAGAGTGTGCTTGACTGAATAATTACCTCTGACTTGTAGATGGCAGCACACAGCATTAACCAGTGCAAAATATAATATATATAAATATTGTTTTATTTTATTTTTTTTTACTTTTAACGTATTAAGCTCACTTTTTAAATGTATTTAACTTCTTTGAATTATTAACTTAACTTTAAACACAGCACACGTCACTATGCCCGTCTTACCTTTTAGCCAAAAATGGTTGTGTTTGAGAGTAGGGTTTGAGGGCCGGAAAACTATAACATGAGCTAAAGAGGCTTAAAGGCTTTGTGGAGTTAAGGCTGCATAGTTGATTTGTCACTAAAGAGTGACACCTTTCCTTTGACACTGAACATTGCTATTTGGTGCATTGTTAATATAAAATATATTGATTGGTGCAGTTTTAAGATTGGCCTATTTTTCATTTTCTGTCACAGAGGTAAAAACTACAAAGACTTAAGTTAGGATTTTGAGTGCGCTTGGAGAGTTTAGATCTTCCTGATACAGCTGTAGCTTCTGGCAACACATGTCTAGCTGGAACACGCTCCTGGCAATGCCTGGCCACATACTTCTTTCACTTTACTGATTGTGAATAGATAATCTGAGCCACGGGCTGCTGTTTATCACAGTTGAAATCTTTTTCTAGGAAGTTTTTCAATTAATTCCTTACCTCAGTGGATAAATACTGCAATAGCTGTATATTAATTTAACTCAGTTCACTAGCTTAATATTGCATTTGACCTAGAGACATGGGGGTGGGGTATAGGGACTAACATTATTTGTCATTGCGCAATTAATTGCTAATGTGACTCCAGGGACAGAGTCAGACTTACCTTATTGGTAAGCATATCCATTTTAGGTCTCAAATGTGAGGCATCAAGGGCCACAGATTGATTGTGCTTTTGCTAGCAGTGTTATCGGAGAAGAGTGCCAGACTGGCTGGCTACATCGCTTCTATTCAGTGGCTCCATCGACCACTCAAATGTGTCCCAAAATCCCTATTCATAAAACTTTAGTATATTATAATCTCATCACTAGTGGAGTCTGCGGTGAGTGGTTTTTTTCTTGTTCAATACAAATCCCTCTACTCCCCTTGAATTTCACGTTTAATCCCATAGGTTTCACATGGGCTTTACACATTACACCACGAAAATGTTTCCCACATATTTCAAATGTGATTTTAACATGTTTTACATGTTAAAATTCACACGTGCTGCACGTTGCTGCCAAGCAAGGAAGAAAAAAAGATGCACTGTACTATCTGCAATCATTTATTAGCATCAGCTCGATTAGCACGTTAGGTGATTTAAATATGATGTCCTATAGCAGTGAACCTTTGGCTTTCCATTTATTCTTAGTCAAATCACCATAAAATGTATTATCATCCCATGAATAAACTTCCAAGATCTTTATCCATCTCTCATCCTCGGGGCTCCTCTGTTTCAGAGTCTTGATTCTCCTGTTAGACACGAGATCAAACACATCATGGAGCACACAAAGACACATAGTGAGAAAATACACACATACACACACACACATACACAATCTTGGCCCTGGGTATCTCACCCTTTGCTCCATCTCACGCTTGAAAGGTTCAGAGGCTCCGGCCCGGAAAGTTCAGCAGTCAGGAGCGATGCCAACCAAATATTAAATGAATAAGAGAAAGAAGTGAGATGCTTTGACTGGATAAAGGGAGCAAAAGCATGAGCCGTAGACTTGTCAATTACCCATTTATGTCTGATATAGAGCGGAACCTGTGACTTGCCTCGGGAGGTGTGAGGGGTGTTATGTGATGGATACAGGAGCGTATCCACGATTGCAGCTATATATGTGGCTAGCATTAAACTCTATTTGTGTGGGAGCTGTCTGAAACTGTACAGCAAACTGACTCATCCCCACATATTTATCTTGTTTTATACTGTATACAGGTTATATATCTGCACCTCTACAGCCACTCTTATTGAGCAGTCAACCCAGGAAGCTTTTTAGGCACTCAGAAACCTGCCTCGCATTCTGGAGAAACTGAAGGGAATCAGGATAAATTTAGTTTAGTTGCTGGGCTACAAGTCCCGGCCCCCCCAAAGGTCCCTGCTCAGGAGGAACTCAGGATTGTGTTTGCTGTACTTCGAGTGTCACTGATTAGTTGAAAACAAGCTTTGAGGCTGCTACTACTTGACAGCAAATTGTGGCTACTTCAGCCTACTTTAGCCGCTCTGACTGTTTGTTTTTCTCCAGTTCTGCATGTTAGTACTGTTTTGTTACTCAAAGTTCGTACTACTGTTCAAACATAGTTTAAAAATTGGTAAAAAGCTAGTTTACTGATTTTTACAACCACATTAACATGAAAATCAGTAAACTAAGCTGTTGTTTATTAGCTACCAAGTCATGTTAAATGAGTGACTAATTAGCTAATCTTCAAAGTTTTTAAGATGGAAATGCAAAGAGGAGTGCACGTTGTTCCAGATTTAGATCCTGCACTGAGAAGCCCCTGGGATATGAGGCTAAAAGGTCCAAAATGGGGGCTAAGCTCTCATAAAGCTCTCTTTGTCAAAGTCAAAATGATTATTCTTCTCCTTTCCAATTATTTGCTTGCTTGTAATTAGAGCCCAACTGATGTTGGATTTTTAAGTCCGATACTGATTTTAATATTTTAAAATCCCATAGCTGGCTATATTCTTTTTTCCCTTTATTTTAAGAAACGCACAATATAAACAAAGACAATCCCTAACATTTGTTAGGTTGAGACCTCACCAAGATACCATGACATAATGCAGTTTAAAAATAAACTTTATTGTTAGAAAAAGTGCTTTAAACAAAAGTGCAAATTATAGAGTACTACTACTAATGAACATTAAATTAAATAGTGGATGTATTGTGGGGGCCAGCAAAACAGAAACTATAGAAAATACCAATATAGTACTACTACTAAAAATAATAATAATACTATGACATCATCTCTCATGTCATTGCTATAATAATAATAATAATAAACAGGGCTCTCGTATATAGGCAAATAATTATATATACATACAACAATGACTACTTTCTACTTTTCTACTTTATCACCTGTATTCTGTTAATTCTCTCCAAAGCTACGAGAAAGCATTTCCTAACCACCATCTGGCTCTAAAAAATGCAGTCGAAGATACAGTGATACAGAGGAAACACTGCCCTTGAATTAATCTAATACTACATGGCTGTCTACATCGAGGACCTGCAACTTTCAGATTTCACACTAACGTTTCACTTTTGAAAGGTGAGCCAACTTAGATAACTTTGTAAGGTTGGAAGCCATGTCAGATACTTGTTCAGCTCACATTTATTCACAAGTCACATCTGGTTAAATCATTTCTGACACGCCGAATGTAACTACAGACAAGCAGCTCGCAGACGTATTTAGAATATGTCAAACACTATAGTTTAATCGCTCATTAACGTTAGCGCTCCTCCACTGATTAAACATGTCATGAGACAGCTTTGTGGCTAATTTAGCAACGGGTGGCGTTAGCTGCTGTAAGTGAGATTGTTTAGCAGTAATAAATTAGAGAGAAATGAGATGACCAGTCGCTAGAACTGATAAATCTACAATCATGTCTGTCAGCAGCGTAGCCTCCAACGCTACCGCAACATTAAACACTGCTGTGAGCCTGGAGAGGGCAGTGAAAAACAGGAGGATTAGCAACTCTGGTCTCCCAAGAGGAAAAGGCTCAAAAAAAGAAAGAGGCTATTTTTATTATTATTTAAGTCATGTAATTGACATGACAAAAGGATAAACTCACCTGGAACAACCAGTGTGACAGCTACCAGGAGCTACTCTTTGTAGGTCAGCTGATGTTTTGTTCTGTGGTGCTGCAGGCTCTACTTGCAATGGAGTAAAGTGAAAGCTGTGAAATGTCTGCAATTTCTGTTATGTGTTGGAGCTAGTTTGTGATACTCTTGCTTGTCATTTGGATTGAACTTAAATTAAGAAAACATGTAGTTTCTATTGGTCATATTCATTCACTTTTACAGTAGTTTGGAGCAACTGACAGTTACCAAAAACATTTTTTCATCCTACTTCTGTTAGTGTGTTCTCTGCCTGCCATTAGTGGCAAGTGTTGACAGACAATTAGGTATTACAGGAAAACTACACACATGCTGTAATTTGATATCAATGGACAATTATAAACACCTGCTAACTGTATCATTCAGTGAAATGGTCTGGTTAATTAAAACATGTGAAATGGGAATTAAATCTGAAATGCCAATGACCAACAATGATTTCAGATCTAGTTCCAGTTAATTACATTACCGAGGTAGAGTAACGTCAAGCACATCGTCAACGTGCGACAAACTCCAGATGGTTTGAGCAACCTACATCAGTATGGCGATTGAAAAGAAAATAAAACCCTGTCAAAGCCTGATTCTCCATCTGCACAATCAACGTCTTAATCATGCTTCTGGCACGTCTTTACCGCAGAATATCCCTCCACAATTCAGTGCAACCTGCTCTGCTCAGATGAGTCAGCTTACCTACACTGGCACATTTGCTGATGAATATGAATTAAGCTCATATCGGGCAGCCCAGTCTGCTGGTGCACATGGTAATATCATCATGATGAAGCTCTGCCATTAACCTTAGATTTAACCAACTCGCGTATCTTAATTTCTCTTTTAAATTAATTAACTTTTTTTCATTATTAATTCTTTTATTTTCATCTCAAGGCTGCTTGCATCCCAAAATCACTTCTCTGACCTTAAGTCTTACATTCTAAATATCTTTACAACTGCAGGAAATTGATAAGAAGCAGTGAATTTAGGGGCGTAGAAACCACCACAAACTAAACATTACGCCAGGCAAAACAACAAAGATAGACACAGTCTAATCCGATAAAGGTTAATTAGGTCGGCAATGGTTAAAAAAAAAAAAAGAAGAACAATTTCATTTATTAACTGCAGGCCTCAAGCAGCATCATTTAATTTGATCCTGTTTTGGGCTGTGGAATCCTCCCTCCTGTGTTGGCATTCATTATTGTGCGAGGGGGGCTTTCATCAAATCCCAAGCAGTGTGTGTGGTTCAATTAATCAGCGTGTTTGTGACAATGTGTGTTTGCAATCGGATGTTGGAGGCATGTATGTAATTAGCACAAGACAAAGGTAAACTGGAGGAATGAAGAGGCTACACGGTCTTAATATGTCTGACCTCCCCCACCATGACGGCCAGTTAAAGAAGCAGCTGTCTCATCTGATGAATGAAAACATCAGAAATAAAAAATGAAACAAAGTGCACATCATTAGTATACACATAATACCAAGCAAATGTTATGATATGGAAAAGATGTCGACATGGCAGCCAGTGCAGACGTGTAAATATAGCAGGAAGATCAAAGATAAGACGAGCAAACCAAACCTTCCCATTCCGAAATATGGAGACTCAAGTATCTCTGTGATGGTAGTTCAAAACAAGAACGAAAGGAAAGTGAAAATATCTGCTGCCAAGTTTGTCTCATTCAGACAATTTAGTAACTTTTTTCAGGGGAAGTGTGGCAACTCTACCCCGTGAGGTGATAGAGAGAGGTGCGTGGCGGTGTACTTAAAACAAGACAGGAAGTTAGTTATTTTTACCGCTGATCAAAACGGTCAGCAGTTGCAGCTGCAGCAGTGCCTGTGACAGACAGCTCATAGAGGCAATTGAAATACTTTAAAATCCTTAGCTCTCAGCAATTCCCGCTGCATTTCTTCTTGAATTATTATTAAATAAATATAGAATGTATCTCCATAAAACAAATAAAATACGAATTATATATACAAATGTTATAAACACACAAAAAAAGACATAGGCAAGCTCCAGTACTTGCTTATGAATCCTCACATTTTTAAGTTTTCTTCACTGTCAAAGTAATCCAGTGAAAGCTGTCTGTACATCCAGGGGAAATTGCAAACAGGCCAATAGCTAATTCAGGCATACTTTCAATGCAGCCAATTTGCCAAAATATAAACAAACGAGGGCTCAGGTTTAGCATTTCATCCCTCAAAACATAATGGGAACTGTAGGTCCATAAATTAGAGCATGATTATCACATTATTAATGAATGATAATAGGGGTGTCAAAATCCATTAAAATGAACTATTCTCATGTTTTGTTTTCTACTAGGCTTAGAATGTCCCTTCAACGTCCCTATCAACACTAATACTCTCCTCCATTCACTGCCCCAGACCCCAACAGAGGAGAGTATTAGCACTGAGAGCTCTCAGTTGCTGTGAAGGATATCTATGGTCAGACTCTAAGTAGAAGATCCAATAAACAGGATAAAACCGGACAAGCAAAAGTTCAGTTTCACAAAAAAAAGTACTTGTACCACAAAGAATATAACGGTGGCCTTGGTTTCTCTGAGTTCTCTTGTTAAAAAGGGCAGGCACAATTACAATTGTACCTTGCAGGGCCCCACTCAACCATCTGACTCTGGCAACTGGAGCCTGACTAAGACTGCCGAAGACAAAGTGTATTTACCAGCAAACTCAAGGTTGATTACAGAGTTTTCAAATGTCTTGTGGAAATCAAACAGAGTATTGTGGGTTTTCTTTGACACTCAAACATTTTGGACAGTTTGGCTCTTTCAGTTATATTACGTCATACACAGAGCGAGGATGCATATGAATAAAGTCTGACTATACAGGCAGACAAAGACAAAGAAAACGCACTGCAGGGAGAGAGACTGCAGCATCCAACCCTCCTAGGATTAATGTCTGAGTGCCATTTTGAGTGCCATCCATTATATTAGACTACACAAACATTTAAAAATGACATGAATATGACAGGCAGGTGACTATAGAGTTTTAAACTGTAAAGCATCCAGTTAACTATCTTTCTATGCCATAAATTCCCATTTATAGTTTTCTGCTCATGGTATCCTAGTTGCTTGCTTTACTTTTACCCTTCCATTACCTGGCCTTATATCTGCTTACCTACCTGTTTGTTGCCAGCCTGCCTGGGTGCCAGTCTGACTACCTGCCTGTACCTGCATGTAGCCACATTTTTGCAATAAATAACTCAACTGTATTAGTCTGCCTGTTTTATCTGCCTTTTGGGTCCAGTCCCTATTGCCCCATTAAACCCATCCTGAAAACACACTCTAGTTTTTCCTTGTAGACAGCCAGCCTTCACCTTAGTCTGTGCAAGCAGACTTGTACAGTTATCCTAAAGGCTCTAGCTGCATCTATTTCATAGAGCCTTTTCTGAAGAAGCTTGTCAGAAAAGCTAGCAGCTGGTTGATGTAATCCGCAGTAGCTGCCTGTCGCTGTTCTAGAAAGGTAGACCCATTCAGGTAGTCTTTTCTTATCCAGCAGACACAGACAATTCTGTACAATGTGTGTGTGGGTATATGTGATTGAACAGGAAGATTACTTTGGTTATCATCCAGAGAAGTGTCAGGTTTCAGCCACGATGTGCTGCTTCCATTTTACACTCTGATAATCTCCGTCCTTTGGCGAGCTTTTCCGTGTTGGCAAGATTCAGCTTATAAATCCGGTGAGCAATTGTGCACTAACATTTATTTTCACATGTAATTTCCCAAAAATGCCAGATTGTAGATTCATAATTTGAGAGAATAATGACTTAGTCTGTTTAAGCTGCAGGAGGCAACTTTATACAGGCTGGCTGCTCCAAATAGCAGTGAGAGAAAACAGTTGTCACCGTTTTGAGCGTCAGCACCCACAAATGATGCAACATGACATGAGTGGATTGTACACAGCTCACCCAGGTTTACCAAGCTGTCATCCTGTGACACGTTTTATCAAAGCGTAGCAGAAGAAAGAGAAAGGTAAAAGATGTAATGCTGGTAAGTCCAGCAGTCTCTGCTCAGTGTTCAGACAGCAGTAGTGTATCCACCCCACACCTCCCCAACCCCGACTCCCCGTGTGTGTGTGTGTGTGTGTGTGTATGTGTGTGTTACGCCACTGAACACAGCTGACAACTGCAAACTGCAAATAGCACTGAGGCAAGGAGCCAGAGCTCTGTTAGGAGGATCTCACTTAGGAGGACCGGGGCTGTCCTCGTTGTGGCAGCCTCCCTTACGTGTGTGTTTGGACACTGAAAAGATGGGAGAAAGGTATTTATAAAAACAAAGCCTGAGACCTAAACAATTAATTTGCTCCCCTCCCTCAGGCCTTACAGTACCTATAGTACACTTGGATTTTTGCCTAACAGATGGCAACACAGTTCTGCAGGCATGTTCGCGTGAAGGTTAGTCTTGTACAACAAAGTCTACTTGCAAAACATACCTCGTTTTTGACAAAATGTTACTATCTCTCTGCCGTGCCTGCATGTCTTTTCCTTTTTCCACTAAGTTTTCCTATCTACATGATAAACTAGGAAAAATGCATTCAAAATCAATTCTCTATCTTGCTGATAGATAGGTTAGGTGAGAGGATCGCTAGCACTCTCTAGCCTTAAGACTGGAAGCAGAGAAAAACAGCTGACTGTAGCTTACAAAATATTAAACTATTCCCTTTATTCTTAATAATTAATTAATAATTAACCCTATGTTTTATTCTATGGTGCCTAGCATGGCACTCAATGTCACTTTACATCAGATAATAACATATCATAAGCATATAATGAACAGCAAGCAGCAACAAAAAAAGTATGATAAAGGAGAAGGCCCTAGCACCCATTGTGCTGAGGGTGATGGCTGGTAGTGCCAGTAGACTTGTTGTGGAGGACCAGAATCCCTGTAATCTTTCCGAGGTCCTGTATTAAAACATTTGCAAGTAAAAATTTAAGTTTCTATGTATCTCTAAGTTTATTTACATGTTGAAATGTAAGTCCTGTAACCCCAAAAAACAGTGAACAGGCAGTTCTGCGTTATGCTAACTGGCATAGCTGATTTTAATTATGCAAGAAGCGTATTTCCCAGAATGTCAAACTAAAATCCAATTTACATAACTAGTCTTAATACATTATATATGGCTCATAATTATTATCAGCACGTAATTGTTGTAACATGTTTTAACATTTCTTGTATGTTGGCATATAGATTGTTTGGACTTGATGGCTCTCACACGTCCACGGTCTCGGAAGTGCTGTGCATGGCACCGAACCCCCCATCGTATTCTTCACACTGATTCAGACTCACTGCAGGTCACTCACTGGTCTTACAACAGTTGACAAATCTTGACAAATCAATGTCTATCAACAGTCAGGAAGATATGTCTGCTCTTTTCCTACTGACAGGAAATCAGTTCCAGAAATACATGTTCCCTTTCAGGAAATGGACAAATAAAAATTGATCAATGTAATCTAGAGTTTCTTCATGTTACTGTGTGTAATATATACTTATCTTAATTGTCTGATATCATTCCATATCATAAAGCATTGATCTCCATCTCCAAGGCACATTACTAATCCATTAGTAACTATGGCAATTACATACATGATTACATATGTACGTTACGGTTGGAGGGATTTTAATTACACATTTACATACATATTGACTGCAACCCTATTGTATACAGAAAGATATTCATCACAGTTTATGAAGTTTTTCTTAGAAGTGGTTATTGTGTATTTTATTATCTTTCATTGAAAATAAAACAGCACAGATTCTATTATACTGAAAACAAATGAAATGATGTCCTCAAACTAAAACATAACATAATTGCCTAAATATGAACTAAGGTATTTTACTCAGGCCAAATAAGGAAACCAAATGTTTATCATGTTTCAACAGGACAAAATGTAATGAAAATTAAACAAACATTTTTTGTTTATTTGTTGCTTATGTCAGGTCAGGCATTTTAGGCTGGCTAATCAAGGTGCATGCATACCAGAGACTTCTGCCAGACATGCCAACATTTCCATTTTGTTGGAGAGTACATTAAAGCAATAGGTAGGTAGGTAGGTACATTTATTGTCACAATATAACAGGTTATATAATGAAATTGAGCTTTATGACTCCCTTCTGCTACATAGCAGACTATATACATTAATATAGAAGCAATTATAAAACTGGTAATGGCGCAATGGAGCAATGCTGAGGATGAATTAGAGTTTAAGAGTCTGATAGCTTGGGGGGAAAAAGCTGCTCTGCAGTCTGGTGGTGCGGCAGCAGAAACTTCTATATCTCTTCCCAGAAGGCAGCAGGGTGAACAGGCTGTGGCTGGGTGGGTACTGTCCTTTAGTATCCTTTGGGCTCTGCGCAGGCACCTCACCTCACCGATATCACTGATGCTTGGGAGATGGGTACCAATGATCTTCTGAGCAGTTTTAATCATCCGCTGCAGAGCCCTCCGGTCCTGGATCATGCACATCCCATGTCAGTTAGTGATGTTTCCAGTCAGGATGATTTCTATTGCTCCTCTGTAAAAGCTGACAAGAACTTGGTGTGGGAACTTGGCCTTAAGCTTCCTCAAGAAATACAGACGTTTTTGAGCTTTACTTTACGGATACTGTTACCACCATAAGAAATTCAACCAATAGCCAAATCTTAATAGCTTTTATATTTGCTGTTCTATATACCTAATGAGGTATTTTCTCCTTCTAAATTCACAGAGGCAACATCTGCACATTTTTTTTATGACTGACTTTGGTTTGTGAAAAACACATTATACTTTAACATGACTTTGTTCATTTGAATTTTTTAGGGGAGTACTGTCTGAAATTATCTCTACTATTCATCAGAATGTAGTTAATGCAAAAGTAAGTGAAATAATGTGTTAAAAAACAACTAGAACAATAGATGTAAAGACAGTAGCTGCAGCAGCTAAGCTAAGCTTGTATGCTAGTTAGTCAAATATGCTAATGTTTGCAGCTTACATTAGATCAGTTTGAGCCATTCTTACATTTTGGATTTTGAAAGGTTATTTAAAAAAATTATCTTCAGATGCCGGGTATCACTCTTAACTATAGCTGTATACACATTGCTTCAACATGTGGAGAAATTCAAAGCTTGGCAGGCCTGCTGGGCCTGTACCATTGCGGAGCTGTGATTGGACAAAAAAAAAAAAGCTATGGTATATAAACTATCATTCAGCACCACATTTTCTAAATAAATAAGTTGTACTTGTGGATTAAATGAAAAGTCGATTTAAGTTAAATCATTTCCCACAAAGGAGATGAAGGCAGGCAGAGTAATCGCTAAAGAAGCCAGAGGGTCACAACCATTCAAATAAACTGATAATGAATTTCACAGTTCTATATCAATTACCACTAATGCACTGTGGAACTGTATAGAATGTGTGCTTGTTAATATTTCAGCAGCATCTCTGTCCCTTACATTGAATTGTAGATGGTGTTACAGGCTTGGTAAAGGCCATGCGTAAATGGATGTGGACCTTGAACATCATCCATGGTTCTCTTCTCTTGGTGACTGAACCTATTCTATCCCCAAAAGGTCACCTCAGCCTGTTTTTTTCTGCCCAGTAACCACAATACTCTCCACAAATGACACACACTTTAATGGGAAACTGTTGCGCTTTTCAGCTGCATCCAGCCAGCACAACGTGCAATTCTGCAAATTTGTATATTTTCCCCAGTTTTTCAAAATGCTTACCCACCACAATTGTCCCTTATCAGGGGAAAGGCAAGATCAAACGAAAATAAAAAAGCAGCTTCTTTGGGTTTGCAGGGCTTTTCACTTGCAGTTTCTAGATGCCGTCCATTTAGATGAGTCCATGAGAGAAACTGTCTGTCAACTTTGACAGCTCTCACCATGAGGCCTTGTGAGGATTAGCTCTAGAGTGCTTAGAGGGTCAGAACAGTACGCATCACATCGGCAATTATAAACACCTTTTTCACAGTTTCAGTTTTTCCGCAGTGATGATTGAATTCTAATAATAACGGGATGCTCAGAAAGGTGACAGCTGAGTAAAAAGGTGGTATGAGTGGAATGAAGGTAGCTTTCAGTTTTTCTGTTTGTTTTTTTTTATTTGTGTGCTTTTTTGTTCTAAATTGTAATTACCAAAAAGCATATACAATTTACATTCTTATTTTTCTGAAGTGACAACACCCCCAATATTAGTGTTCTGCAGATCAATTGAGTTTTTGTTACAGACTGCAACTTAACAATACCAACAATATCAGCACTGCAATTTGACTGGTGTATCGTCTGTGTGGGCGGGCATAAAAATGGTTTGTTTTATGTTTATGTTGTAGCAGACCTAAATTTTAGTCATGCAATTTAATACATTTATGAGAATTGATACCCAATTATGAATTTTAATATTCATAAAATAAAAATTTTCTTCGTTTCAGGGCACCACCGGAGTTGTTATAATCCTAGAGTCTCCGGACCTCTAGGTAATTTTGAATAATTATACAATTATTACTAGTGATCAGTTAGTTAATAATCGCTCAATTATCTTAAATCAGTCAGTCAGTCTCATATCTAAAGGGTCAATTCTCTTGGCAGGAACTAGAAATAGGCAACACACACAGCTCTTGATTATATTACAGTGAATTTATTCTCTAACTAAGATGGTTGGATACAGGGAACATAAACATTTGCTGAACAATGAGCCGGGAGGTTCGATTGTGGGAAGCATTTGACTCATACGGCATAGAAGAGCTAATGAAAGTAAACTAATGCTATAATTTAGGAGTTAAAATGGACATCTGATCACAGAACGTGTGTTAAGTCTTACTGTTTGTCGACAGCCTGCTTTTGGCCTGTTGCACGGGTCCCACGTTGGCTCGACGAAAAAGGCTTAAAATGGAACTTGGTCGTTCCTGAATTAGTCCAGTGTAACTTGACGGACTGATAACTTTAACAAACAAAAGAAATAAAGAAAATAAAACAAACTGAAGGCAGATTGATGTCGCGGCACTTCAGGTGTGTAGCTTCAGGCGAACAAAAGGCCTGTCTCGCTGGCCGAGTCTGGGCGTTGCCTGGCGAGGCACGCCAAACGCGTGCCGAAGTGTCCAGCGAGCAGAGCAGAGTGAAAGAGAGCCAACGGCGAAGAGAAGAGAAGAGCGAGCGAGGTCGCGTTTCGCTCTTTTGTTGCCTGGGGTGTGGTTCCCCAGGGGGCGTCTCAGGTTTCCCATGGGACTGCCTTTCTAAATTTAAAGTCTAAAAAGAAATCTATTTGCACGTCTTATAATCAAATATTTTCCACAATCGAACCTCAATGGTTGAACGGTTGTACTGTTCTAGGCATTTGGTAACAGGAAACAATTGTCACATTATTGGTCAGGATATTTATACATTTAACGGCATTTCCGACGAGGGCATGTAATACTTATTTCGTCCACTTGGGGGAGCACAGGTTACATGAGGAAAGCTTGGATCACATTAGATGAAGGAGTGTCTTGCTGAAAATAAAAACACTGCACAAGTAACTTTCTTTTCAGCACTAATATCAACAACAGATAGCAACAACATAACTACTCAAATAGAGGCAAACGTAATCAGGTAACTAAAGATTTAATTAAACTTAATTAAATGCTTTGAGTCTTTGGAGACTGCAGTCCTTAGCCATTCAAAGTTCGGCTGTCCTGGATTGTGTCACACCTGGGTGAGACAAGGAGTATCCCTTTGATGTGGTAATAAAACAAAGAATAAGGTCAGTTGCCACGGAAACATGTGTGGGGGGCCAGTTTTGATAGGCTGTTCAGGGAGATGCCAATGGCTGGTTCGTGTCCCTTTGTCAGTTTAACAGTCAGGCCCCGCGTTATCAGCTTCGGAATCAAAAAGGTGCCAGTTTTATGGTCGGGATAGCACTTAGAGAAAGCAACTTTGACCCCTCCCCCTTCTTCTCTGGGGAGGAGAAAGGAATTTAGAGTAGCTCCAAATTTATTCAATATAAAATGCACAAATCCACACCGTTGTTCACTACAATGTTTTTTGTAACATTGTTTAGCATCCCATGTGTGATTTCAGCTCTCCTTACTCTGGATGCCAGTCCGTCTTGTGATTCGAATCACTGTAATGTAAAGACTGTTGAGATTTCAACTCATGCCTCTAAGTTTTGACAGGCTAGTCATGTGCCATCACAACAATTATCTAACTTTTCAATACACAGCACAATGAGTCATCCAAAACACTGAATGTTGTAAAAGGACAGACAGCTTAAATTCCTAAAGACTGCTAGCCAACGCTAAGTGGGGTTGAAAATAGAGGGAAAATTCCTGTTTCAAAGCTTGTAAGCAGTAAAATACACCCTTGCCCTTCCCTTTTTTTGTGAAGAGTGACCAGTAGTTTATGCTGGCTAATGTTTGCTAGAGTTAGCAAACTTTCTAGATAGATATTGCTGTGTAACTGAAATCGTTGAAGCAAGTTTGCTGACTACACCACTCCACTTTACTTAAGCTACTGTTACACTACGTTTAAGCATATATCATTATCTTGTAACTACTGCTTATGGCCACAGGGGCCGCTGTTTTAGTGTTGCTTTAAAGTTGTTTTAGATATGTATTGCATTTCTACGGTATTAAAAGGCTAAATACGGTACTTTCAATAGTCTATAGCAGCGAGCAAGTGTGGTGCACGCACCCCTGAGGATGCGTGAGCTGCCTCTAGGGGGTGCGCGACAGGAAAAATCTAATGGTACTGTAGTAGTGTAAAACGACACCAATAATTTTTTTGTGGAATTTTTCATGAAATAAAAACTTTATTTGAAAACTTTCCTTTCTAAGTTTAATTTAAAACTAAAAATGTTATTATTAATAGTTAAGGTCACAGGTAATGGCTACTCACACACCTCTTTCCCTCTCCCTCTCTCAGACTGAGTCACCCACACGGAACTAACAAATCCTCATATGAATCCTCATTTAATCCATGTTATCTGTTTATGAGGCTCTACACAGGGTGTGATAGCGGATGGGATGTTTTGAAGCGTTTTTTTTTTTGTCATGAAAATACCCCCCACCTCCCTCCACACGGTTCAGCACGCTGGTGAACTGTGGATTGATTGCAAAGTTTAACCATCAAAGTATGAGAAAACCTTTTACTGCCACTGTTACTCTTTAAAGTAATAAATAATGTTACATCAAGATCTTTCAAGAGTGTCAATGAGTGAAACCCCATAGCTGTGACTTCGGGCATGTTCATTAGTGTAACAGGGAAACTGCGCTGCTTGTCATCATAGAAACAGATCATCAGATTTTGATGTTTATTGCACTTTCAGTGATGTTGGCTGCCTTCTCTTCAACACACAGCTCCACTGCTCACAACAAAGTGTTGATAGGCTATTATTTGCAACGTGTAACCAATCAGGTGCTATGGGCAGGACATTGAGCAAATAAATAAGTAAAAAAATAAAAATAAATAATACTAATAATATATATATATACACATACATGTGTATGTATGTGTAAGCAAACCTAGAGAGAGGGGGGGTTTGGGGATGCAGCAGCCTGGTCAAGATGTAGGAGGGGGTGCGTTTCCTAAAAAGTTTGGGAACCGCTGGTCAATAGCATTTGGTCCCAGTATAAATATAACTCATTCCATGAACATGATGTTTGTGAAAATGTCAATTCCTCCACTGTTTCTGACTAATTTCTTCGGTTTTAATGATCATTGAAGATTCACCATAAATGACTTTCTTTTCTTTCTGCCTGCCATTTAATTCTAATTATCTCTGTGTAACACACTGTCCAGATGCAGTGGCACTTCATGATATAATTACAAACTAGTATCGAAAAGGAGAGGGGTTATTTATGCATATTGCCTCTTCTAATTATGAATTATTGAAAGACTGAGTCTACACATAAAGGGGTGTTACAGGGTAGTGGAAGATAAGGAGTCCTCATGCTTCGACCAGCGTCTCACACACTTATAACGAATGAATGATAGCACAAACATGTGGTTAACATAAAAACATTACATCTGTCCTTCCCCATGGTTCTCCTGAGAGCCATGCAGACTAGAAGGCTGGTTTCCATTAATAAATATTGCTGGTGTAAAAAAAAGACATGATTGAAATAGATTTTTAGGTTTTGAGTGTATTAGGAATTAATGATATAATTGTCTGGGGGAATTAAAAGCTAGTTGGATGAAGCCAAGTGTGGCCATCCATTTGGAGGAGTCAGCCAGGTGTGAGGGCTGTTAAGACGTTCACAGTTGCGTGCTGAATTTATCAGCCAACTCTGACGAGTCTAACACCTGTCACTTGTGAAATATATTTTCCAGACTGCATTATCATTTGCCAAACCTGTATACATGATGGGGAAAGGGAACAAATATGACAAAATGATAAAGTCATCCACAAAGAGGAAGACACTGTCAGTTAACATGCAGACCGGACCTTCAATCCTACTCCTTTTCCACATTTACATTGGCAAGATGATGGAGCATTCCAATGAAAAGCTTACTCATTGCTCAATGCATATACATGCATGTGCCCTACACTTGAATTAGTTCCTGCTGCATGCATAACCGTATATCTGTAATGACAGCTTACTGTATAAGCATGTGCGTCATTAAAAATAGCTTCTTAGCACTGTTTAATCCCGGGCTTCATTTAGAGAATCTTCATCTGATTCCTCACACCTCCTTTGCATTGCAAAAGACATAGATATGAATATTACAATGGAGAATATTAATGATATCTTCCTCAAGGATGACAATCAGACCAGCTCATCAAGTGAGCAATTTTGCCTACATGGTAATATTTTATCTGACCTGTTAATGGGTGCTACTACACACACACACACACACACACACACACACACATACACACACACAACGACAACTGTTTCTTATGTTTTGCATCTGAGTAAGTGAAAATGTATCTGGATGTGAGGATTATTTTATTGTAATGATTACATCTCACTAAACAAGTGAAAAATCAAATTGAACTGTTGTTTTCTTTTGTTTTCGCAGGTCCACTTTGTATAAATTAACATGGACAAAGTGGTCATCAGTCTCCTGCTTCTGGGAACCGCAGTTACGATGGTCCATGCATGTCCCAAATACTGTGTCTGCCAGAACCTCTCAGAGTCTCTGGGGACTCTGTGCCCCTCCAAAGGCCTGCTCTTCGTCCCCCTGGACATCGACCGGCGAACTGTGGAGCTACGGTTGGGAGGCAACTTCATCCTCAAGATCACCACTCAGGACTTTGCCAACATGACAGGTCTGGTAGATCTCACCTTGTCCCGCAACACCATCAGCGCCATCCAGCCTTTCTCTTTCATTGACCTGGAGACCCTGAGATCCCTGCACCTTGACAGTAACCGGTTGACTGAGCTGGGACCAGACGATCTCCGAGGGCTGGTCAACCTGCAGCACCTGATCCTCAACAACAATCAGCTGAGTCAGATCTCCAAAGCAACCTTTGACGACTTGTTACTGACACTCGAGGATCTGGATTTGTCATATAACAACTTGCGCAGTGTGCCTTGGGAAGCCATCCGCAAGATGGTCAACCTCCATCAGATGAGTCTGGATCATAACCTCATCTCCTTCATTGCAGAGGGGACTTTTACAGATCTGGATAAACTGGCCCGCTTGGACCTCACCTCCAACCGTCTCCAGAAGCTTCCACCGGACCCCATCTTTGCGCGCTCCCAAAGCAATGTAGTGATGAGCACTCCTTACGCACCTCCACTTTCTCTAAGCTTTGGTGGAAATCCATTGCACTGCAACTGCGAAGTGCTGTGGCTTCGAAGGCTGGAGCGTGAGGATGATATGGAAACATGCGCTTCTCCTGCCAGTGTAAAGGGGCGATACTTTTGGTCTGTTCGCGAGGAGGAGTTTGTCTGTGAGCCGCCCCTAATCACGCAACATACACACAAGCTACTAGTGCTGGAGGGCCAAACTGCTAGCCTGCGCTGCAAAGCAGTCGGCGATCCGATGCCAACTGTGCACTGGGTTGCTCCTGATGACCGTTTGATCAGCAATTCCTCCCGAGCAACAGTATACGAAAATGGCACCTTGGACATTACAGTGACCACATCCAAGGATTACGGGACCTTTACTTGCATAGCTGCCAACGCTGCTGGGGAATCAACGGCCTCGATTGAGCTTTCAATCATTCAACTCCCCCATCTGAGTAATGGTACAAACCGTACCACACAGTCCAAGTCAGGGCTTTCAGACATAACTAGCTCCACCAAGATCAGTAAAGGGGAGCCTAAACCTCTGCCGGAGAAGGTGGTGTCTGTATCAGAAGTGACCGCCGTCTCTGCTCTGGTCAAGTGGACAGTTACCAAATCAACTCCAAAGGTCAAAATGTATCAGCTCCAGTACAACTGCTCAGAAGATGAAGTCCTCATTTACAGGTAAGAATGATTCAGGAAACTGGAATACACATTACATAAGCAGTAGCTGAGGCCTCTCTGGAGTCTTTTGCTAATTGTTTGATGGGTGGTTATTTGAAACAGTCAGTTTCTTTGAAGTGTTACTCAGAGATCAACATGAATTTTCCTTAATCCTTCTTGAGATTTATTTCGTTTTTTCCTTGAATTTGCAATTGCCTTCACCAAAACAATGAACCTCAAGTGCACATCTTTCGGAAAAAGGAAATCCAAAGTGAAATCCTTGCCCTGAACCATTAATTAGAAATTCAAGAAGAAGAGGATTATAGACCCTCATTTTAACGTATCCTTCCTAAGCTGCTCAAGTACATAAAGTGTAAGCTTGGAGACTGTAGCTGTAGATCTTTGGGCTCTGTGAAATCAATTTCCTGTCAAATGAGACAGTGAAAGTAGTGACATTCAACCAAGATAATTGAGCTGGAAGAGCATTGCTGTTTTAACATTAAATCAATTTGGGGAAGACGTTAAAAAATACCAGATATACTAGGCTGTGCTCTACAAACAAACATAAAGATAATTATTTTATGAATCCTGTATGAGTGTTCGGTATCCCCTTGGGCTCCAGTGGCTGAGTGCTCATATACACAACCACAGAATCAAAGAATTACTACCCCTTTGGACAAAGATGATATTTACGGTATCAGAATTCTATGAAAATTGGTAAAGTAGCACATTTGTGTCAGCTTCATGTTTCCTCCAACACGGACAACTGATGGTGAATCCCTTTAGCAACACCTCATCCAATAATTGATGCTGTGCCTTAGTTCTGCACAATTTACCTCTGCTGTACATTCCAGCAAACAGCTGTTTAATGAGAGGTAATTGACAGAATATGGGAAATCAAAAAGTCTGGTTATTAGCTCAGAATATGAGACTAGAACTGTACACAATATTGAAGATACTTTGTTCAAACACTGTGAATGCAACTCCCCATCCCTGTGAATTCAATAACATGGTGTTTATCTGATTTCCTTGCTTGCGTGCTGTGTGCCAGTTTGCCATGCCAGAGGAGAGAGAACAATATGTATTTTCAGTACCTTTTTTCCCCCGGTGATGGAAACAGTGGATGACTCATCTGCAGTTCTTGTAAATGCCTTTTATAATTTGTTCTCTAATGTCATCAAAATTGCAAACATGACACTAATGTGTGCTTTATAAACTGCATTTTTTCTCCTCATTAATTGATTTGCAGCAGCTAAATTATTTGCCTGAAAATTATAATGGCATTCCTGATACTGTTGTCAGTCAATAATCATTACTAACAATCACTACAGCATATTTTTACATTTAAACATGCCCATTATTTTGTTAATTTCTCATTTAGATAATAGCCTATATATTATGGTGATTTTCTCAGTTTGACCACACTTGCTGAACATAAGTGCTAACTTTCAAATTGCCCTTGTTATGTGATTTGATGCTTTAAAAAAATTTCTGCTTCATAATTAGTACACTACAGTATGTAGAATGTCTGTGAAGAGTGTCAGTCATCCACACATTAGTTATCCAAGGAAGATTAAATCAGGTTCAACTGGACTTGGTTGAAGACACTCAGAGACCTTTCCATGAGGCCATGAACTGAAGACGCCTCTTGGATGAGAGGCGTAACGTCTTCAAGTATCTTCAGCCAAGTCCAGTTGGTGCTTATTTAACCTTCCTTGGATAACTACAGTATGTGGTTTATATACAGCAGAAAAATGACCTTGAATAGATTTATATACTCTAATAAAATAATGGATGTGCAGTCCTTTTGCATGTCAGAAGACAAATTAGGAGCTAGAAGGAAAAAAGATAAAGCCCACAGACGCCAACTGCTGTGTTTGAATTAATATCGATATGTGTTCATTACTCGCACATGTACACCTACCGCGCTTCTCCCGTTGGCCGACACAGTTTCCCAGGGCACTGCCTGCACTCAAGCAATAGCACGATTAAAAATCAATCGGAGCCACGTGGGGGAAGAGAAAGATTGCATTGCTTTAGTTTTCTCAAACACGTGAGCCAACACAGCTTCTTCCTAGTTATGGGAAAAGGCAATTATGGATGAATAATGGACTGCAGCCCCGCTGCTGGTGTCTGGACACTGTGGTGGAGGTGCTTCAGAGGGATCAAAGCTTTGGATGCATGTACTCTAGGATAAATGCAAGCCAACATTGACTGAGGAATCTATTTATAGATGACTATACGAATATAGACCCTTTAAGGACCATTTTCTACCCATATGAAATGCAGTTTCTAATAGTCAATGATTGTTACACCATGTTTTATAGCTTAAGTGTATAGATAGTGGTGGTTCCCTACCTTGTCACTGAATTAACTGATACTGTCTGCCATATTCTAAATATGTGTTTTTAGTTTATTTAACACTATTAATAATATAAAAGTGGATATGGAAAAAATTACTTTATCATACAAGAAATAGTGATCTTAGCAATACTACCACTTGCCGTGGCATATACACTGAATCTATTTTTTTTATTAACTTTTGTTTTCTAGTTCAACTTCTCTGCTACCCCCTGGGGTACAAGTATCTCTGGTCGTGAATGACTGATATATAGTATTTAGTGGATTACTGTTGAGGGAAGATTTTCTAAAATATTAGCATGTCTAATCAAAGGATAACTAATGCAACCTCGTTGCCAGAAAAGGGTGCCATGGATGTGTCATGGATGAGTCATGGATGTATCTCCAGTGCTGGCACAACGCTAAAAGGGAGTGTGACTATGTGAGATGTAGAAAGAGCTGCAGGTCTGTGTGTCTGTTTGATGGAGGGGCGGGGCTGAGCTACACACACATGCAGAGCAGGAGCTAGCAGATAGAATGAAGCATGGCTTCAGCTGCTTTCACATAGAATCCGGCAATGCAGCGCCGTCCTGCAGGGTTGTGGAGAGGGGTGGTCGTGTTTATTTTTGTTTTAGAGGTAATCACCGTCAGAAAATAATGTTTTATTTATCTGATTCACTGCTTTGTTGTTGCAAACAGCATTCCTTTTTATCATTGACTTTCTAGCTCACTCAATAAAATTTCGCTCTCTCTCGCTAAGGGCAGGGGGGGAATGAATTGTGTGTTTACAAACAGCAACTCACAAATACTCATTTAGCCTTTAAGGTTAGGTATTTCTTTGCATTGGCAATTAAAACTATTGGTTAAAGCTGGATTCATAGTTGATGTAAGGGCTTAAAGCAAGTCCTGCCGTAGATACCTATGGTATATTGTGGATTTAGATTTTTAGATGAGTGTTGAATTTCACCAGTTGATTTCACCACTGCAACAAGAAAACAAAACCATCCTGTGCTGATTTGTAGTTACTTGCTACATGCTATGGTGTTGCATCTGTCATCACGCTGCCGTATATATATGCATTGGTTATACCGTAGGTACGCGGTATAACCGGTATATAGATATTAATATCTGGAATTATAACAGAGTGAGTTGAAACAACTGAATATATGATAAATGGAATGTACAAAAAATTACATTTAGCCAAAATAATATTTAAAAATTGGCCATTGGCCACTTATCTCATTACTATTTCTTCATGCATATCAAATGGGATATACTGGGACCAATAATGTCATCTTTCTGAATTACTCTGTGCATATAAATAGCTACTTAGCATGCTTCATTTTGGCTATTTCTTTGATCTGCCCCAGCATAACAGACTAAGCCAGAGTTAACACTAAAGCTCTCTACCCTTGTCTTGAACTCCCATAGCAATAGGTCTGGATTTTTAATGCAGTGTCTCTCTGTCTCTCTACCTCTTTTCAGGATGATTCCCATGACCAACAGAGCCTTCATAGTCACAAATCTTGTCCCAGGGATGCAGTATGACCTCTGTGTCTTGGCCATTTGGGATGACATTGCCACCACCCTCACTGCCACCAACATTGTCGGCTGTGTCCAGTTCATCACCAGGGAAGACTACCCGCAGTGCCAGTCTCTTCACAGTGGCTTCCTAGGCGGCACCATGATCCTGGTCATAGGTGGCATCATTGTGGCCACGCTATTGGTATTCATCATCATCCTCATGGTGCGGTATAAGGTGACTAGTGGCATCCAGACTAATAAATTACCCACTGTGAGCAACACATACTCACAGACCAATGGAGGGTTGAACAGGTTCAACGGTGCCCCGCCACAGGTCAAATCCACCGTGGTGGTCATGCGTGAGGAAATGGTAGAGTTCAAGTGTGGATCCCTCCAGAGTAGTCTCTCTTCATCCTCATCTTCTTCTAACTCATTAGACAGCCAAACAGGAAGGGGGGCTGGCGACCGCTACAGCATGCAGGGCAGTGAATGCAGCACCCTGCCCAGCAAGTTCAGGAGGCACGGACACAGCGCCAAAGCACGGCCAAACCTGGACCACCTTTTAGGGGCCTTCACCTCACTGGAACTGCGAGGGGTAGCGAGGGACCACCAAGGGGCTTCTGGCCCCTCCACCACCTCCAATGCTATGATATCAGTGGCTAAGGCACCCCCGTCCGATAAAGAACCCCTGCTCGGGAGGGCTGAGTCCACCACCATGCTTGGACGTCTCCTAGGGCTGCCACAGGAGGGCAAGCCCAAGAGGAGCCACTCGTTTGACATGGGTCATGTGGGGGCCACACAGTGTCGCAGTAGCTACCCTCGCAGGATCAGTAACATCTGGACTAAGCGCAGTCTGTCTGTTAATGGCATGCTGCTGCAGTATGATGACAGTGAGGATGAGAAGCCCACTTTTGAGAGCTCTGAGTGGGTGATGGAAAGCACAGTTTGAGTGCAGTCGGTCTAACTGTGAGGTCCATGGCCAAACAATAAATCTATATCAGGAACTAAAGGAACATGAGTGTAGGGGCAGGGACGTTCCAGAGGGAATCTGGCTTTGGGTATTGCATGAAGTTCATCCATGTGAATACTGTCTAAGTAATTATGTGAGAAAAGACACTCAAATCAATAGATTTATGGCCATGATCTCAAGTCTCTGACCATGTCTAACTGTATCTGAAATATTGTTCCCATTTAAAACAACATGGAATCTTGGATTGTGCAGATGGAATAATTCCTTATCCACAGGGCACGTGAGAGTATCTCTGAGAGAAAGGGGGGGTGGGAAGATAGATGAGAAATTCAAATTGGATTTACTACGTTATTATCAAAAGAACTGAATACCAAGAGGATTTGCCTCGACTGTGGTGAACTGGATGTGCATCACAATGTCTTGGACCGTCAGCATGAAATGGGACTACTGCAACAGTAGAAAGAAGGACAAGAGGAGTGAAGAGAAAATTAAAACAAAGTCATTTTTATGTTCATTTTCATTTGACGTCATCAGCAGACAGAGGCATAGTTCTTTGATGAGGTTATAATTGTCAGTGATCAAAAAAAACAACACAGAAGTTACATACAGCTGTTTTACGTCATCCAATGGTACTTTCAGTCAAATTACAATCAGTCACAAATTGAAAACATGACTTATTTTCAAATAAGAGGATGCTCCAATGCTCTAGATGTCGGTGACACTGAACCACAACAAGCCAGTCTTGTATTTCTACCTCAGGTAATGTATCATATGAGGTTATTTATATTTGAAAGCAAATGGAAATACAACAAAACCAAATGCACAAGATGGATAACAAACAGCTCGGAACAAAAAGTCCTTTCCTTGATTGGAAATGCTTCAAATAATTAAATAAAGTCTCCAACCAATCAATTTTAGTATGTTTCCAGCTCAGGTTGAATTCCTGATGTAACAAAAAATTCTTTGACACTCTCCGTTGGTTAACGCTGGTGATCCCTGGAGGAGTGTATGCCTTGAGGTATGGTTTCAGATGCTATCATCACATGTTACAGCACATATTACAGTTGCCAGACAGGAATAGTCTTTTAAATCCATCAAGTCCGCTTAATCATTTGCTTAAACACACAGCAGGATATATTATTCGGCTATAATTCTCTTTAGGTAACACAAACAAGAGAGGACGTTTAAATGGCAGAATGAGTCCAAATTGAAGTCTCTTACCTTGATTAAGCTTATTATGCTTCTTAGAAGAGGATGTTAAGTGAAGAGAATGGCAAGGGCCAAACTGCTGAAAACTCCAGATTGCATGATACAGAACCTTTGTTGGTTCATGTAATATTGGAATTGTTTCATCAAAGGAACCATTTATCTTTCATTCACTTTCATACAGAGCTGTACATTGCAGTAAGATAACTGAATTAGGGGCTGTTCAGATTACTGCCTACGATCAACGGACACATCCCTACACATTTTAATGCCTTTCTCAATATCTTGTGGGTCTCTGCTGCATTTCAAGATGTGGGGTGGTCATCATTTTTTTATTATTGTTTTCTTCCTTGGGTGTAACGTTCTGTATATTGGCATTTTTTTTGTACAATAACTGGGTGAGAATGTAAAGGGGGGGATATCGTGCAGTAGTACTTTTATTTTTATGTGAAGCAAACAGTGAGAAGGTGCTTTACTGTGGTGTACCAACTTGGTCATTGTTTGTTGGCTCACTGAAATGGGTTATTACATGATACTACAAGAAGGACTGGCAGTTTTGGATCAGTCCAGCCAAATAATAAAAATACATATTTTCTGACTTACTTATAGTGGCATCTAGCCATGTTGCTACTCTTGGCTTAACTTGCCCGGGTTTTAAGATGTTCTTCAGTGAGATGTCTACCTCTTCCTCAATACAGTTAGGTTAGAGTAACATTTATATCATAATAGCTATTAATATCTCTGGGGATATCCATTCTTTATGGGGATAAATATTTCTAATTTCTCTGTTTCATGAAGCTCTATTGGTGTCCAGAAATACAAACAGGTGAAATGTTCTTTCATTCCCACCAACATGGGTGTTTCCTACATACAGTGCATAGTTCTGCTGCAGTAAATACAAAATGTGTATGACAGTGTGAAATTTGTCTAAAGGGAAACCAACATGGAAAATACATTTTTGTAACCCAGTGAATACTGACTGCGTGTTTAAATGGAACAGTGATGTAAAAGAAATTCCTTTGGAAATCAACAACTCTTACGACTCTAATGACTCTAAGAACTTTGTCTATGTTTTTCCTGTAATTAGTGCCAAATTACATGTTCTTTTTTTTCTAGGAACCTCCTAGAAAATTATTGGGAAATAATGGACCCATGTGAAATGAAGCCTCACCACAGTTATTCCTGACAACAAATTGTTTCACTGAGGCTTTTTAATATAAATTTTGAGCTATCTGGCCAAACAAAACAAAATCCCATTCACCTCTGCTGTATTTGGGTAGAGGCAGAAATCTCAACAAACCTGCATAAATAAAGCCCTTTTTCTGCATGAGATCCAAGAGAAAATGTTTTTTGTCGTTTGGGTGAACTGACCCTTTAACCTGCTTTCTCTGCTTGTGACATCATGTAACATCCATTTCCACTCTGCTAACTACGAATACAATTTAAGTGTGTACTTGACTCGATGTAGTCATGATTCTCACCTGAGGTTCTAGGTCAAAAACAAGGAGAAAAAAACATTTATGTGTGAAAACATTTTGCTACAAAAGAATATAAAAAATATTGATTAACACACTGGCTCCTCTGTGTTTTCTCTTTTTGCAACATCTCACAGATTATTTCATGTGGATTGGTTTACATTTTCGGCTCTCATCCTTCTAAACTTACGGTTTTACCTTAGTGTTCCTACCTACAAGTACAAAGGAGCTAATGGAGTGTCCTTTGTTTACCATGGATGAGCCAAGGGTTTTCCTCCTGAGGTCCAGCTGCTGTAATCAGGCCAGTCACTGCTGACTCACCTCAGCGCTGCCCTTATTACAAATCACTGGTACATGCAGCTCCTGGCCAAAGCCCATAATAAGGCCTTAATTCATATAATCTGTCAGGAAAGGTGCTTACGGCAGCACAGAGTAAATATAATCTCCACAAGGGCCAAGCATTGCATGATAAGAAAGCGATATACACCTGCTAGAGGCTCAGGGGGAACATGACCTCTGGATGTTGAATGGACGAAGGTTATTATTATCAGGCTTTGTGCTTTCATGATACAGAACATATTCAAATTAAGGCAAATATACTCACCGAGGAGACAAATTTAAGGAAAAGTCAACACCAGTTTTATAATGAAGTAAGATAACTGCCCTCACCTTTGTAACTTTCATGGCAGTGATTGAATCATCCTCACCTTATGTGTGTGTGCAGATAAGAACATCTCATCTCGCTTGATTGGAAAATGTTTTTGAAATGACAGTAAAAAACGAAACGTGCAAAAAGGCACCTTTAACAAAGCTGACAATGTTCTTTTTTTTCTCACAATGTTTTCTCTGCGTGAAGGCTGCACTGAAGACAAACCAGGGTTATCAATTTAAACAAAAGGGGGATGTTTACTAAGGTGCTAAATTGTGTTTCAATTTAGCATGTTATTTCCTTAAGATGTAAAGCAGCCCAGCTGCAGGTCATCTGATTCGCTTTAAGTGACACTAAAGAGACCTGATGCCGGCTGTTTTGTGTTGAGTGCATTAAAAGTGTTTCCTCCTGCTGAACTTGGAATACTGTTTATAGAGAAGCCAGGGATATAATGGAATATACTGTATGTGAGGAAATACTGTGTGATGTTTATCACCTTGACAAAAAAATCAGTGAATGAATGGGTCATGAGAAATCAGTGGACTTTGAAACCTGTTTGATTGATAAACAGAAAAAAATAATATTATTAATACTTAATAAGTACTGACGGGTGCTTCAGTCATATCGAAAAAATAAGGTAAAGCCGTGTATGTCTTGTGTTGTGGTGCTGAGTAGATCGCTCCAGTGATTTGCATCCCACTCTGTCTGTCTCTCTCACTGACCTGAAGTTATTCTCTCTCCTTCCATGTGAGTCTGATAAAACAATACAGCAGATTTTTCTCCTGCTTTACACTCTGACTTTGCTTTTTAAAACAGGCGCAGAGGTTTTTGCATTTCCATTCCCTCCTCCCAGATTTTGCCGTTCTGAACAGAAACGCCTTAAAATACATATTACATTAGACCAAATTTTAGCAGTGCCACCTTTTTTCCCCATTTTACTAATGCAAAGCTCAGTGTGGTCTTTAAGACCCATGGTTGTAAAATTCCAACATCACTTTTAGCTCTCCAAAAAATACATCTGCAAATGTGGTTTTTTTCAAAGACCACATTAACATAGCCAATGGGTCCTATTGTTTAGCCTTGCAATGCCACTGGATACTTTTTTTTAATTGTGTGATGCCATGAACTCATACGACCTGCAAACTTTCCTGGAAGCACATCTCCTTGTTTCATTGGACTGGAGATATAAACATTAAAGTAAAGAGTAAAACCCCTGAAACATTTTTTTGTGATTGTTAGAATGACTCGTTTGTGTAAATACTAAGTTATTGTGGAATGCATGCATCAAATTAGATTTTCAGCTTGTTATGTCTTTGTTGTAATTTTACAACGTTGGGTGAGAATGGTAGTCAAAATAGCATGTTCACCTTGCACACTACATGGAGACATTTTACTTCTCAAATATTCTCATGTAGGAGAAATACATACAGTTGATTCACTATTTCTAAATCTTATTATTATTTCTTATAATTTTAATTTTTGACCAGATTTGTATTGTTATGAATAAATTATTTCTGGTTGCAGAAATAACGTTATTTCAGTAACAGTATTTGAAAATGTTCCTGTATGTTAGCAGTAAAATATAGTTTACTGTTTATTATCTGGGCTTAGTTTGTTTGCCCAAATATCTGCTTGTTTTGCAAGGCACATGTGTTGTTTGTGGAGTAGTTTGGAGGATGGTTGTTCAAGGACCAGCACAAATGTTCTGAAATGTGGGGGGTTGCATGCATGGTGCAGTGTTCAGGGACAGGTGTGAATGTTCGGGAATGTGGGGATGCAAGAGGTCAGGGGGGTTGCATATTCCTTTTATAATGTTAAGTAGAGTGCACATAGGCTAGCCAGACTGTATTGTGATGATGATGATGACGACATTGAGCCAACCAAACCAAGCCAACCAACTTAAGCAACTATGCCCCGGGACCAGTGTCACTTTGATGCTGAACAGGAGACTGTTCCAAGCGCAACTAGCATCCTTTCTCATCTTGGTCAGGATCCATTTCTGCTGTTTATCATATTTAATATTTCACTGTTTATACTGTTTTTAAAGTATTTTTGACATCGCAATTGATTCCATTCTAATCTAATTCAGACAAACACAGCTGTCAACAAACCATCAAGACTGCTCAGAAGAGACCATCCACAGGTAATGGGGGTCCACCAAATGGGGTCCCAGCCAAGAGGGCATGTGAATCACCGGTGGAGTAAAGGTTTTTCATTCTGTTCTGTATATAATATTTTATACAGTTTTTTAAAATAAATTATAGAGTATTGGGTGATTATTAGTCATGATATTTACTATTTTAGTGCTATGTAAGCAGTCCACACTGCAAATAAACCCTTAGTTGTTCTATATATTTGTTCAGACAGTGTGAGCAAATGCTGAAATTCTACTCCCAACTAGGCCCAATGTTGCAATATTACAATGTTTCCCACAAACCTTACTAAAACATAAAAAATTCTAAAATCCTTCATTATCAACATCGGAGGCCTTCTACAACAACATCTGGCAAGTGAAATCTTTTTTTCTATATTTGGGTATATTACAGGGTTAACCAGTAAAGTGAAGGTAAGTGAATTTTTGACTGTGTGGCACCTTAAAAAGGGCTGCTAAGAGTCCACAGCCATGCTAGCCACTCTATGAGAGTGTATGTAGGCACAGCACTGCTTTGAGCTACATGCATCAGCATTCAAACATTTAAAATAGCTGTTTATCAGGTATCATGTTTACTATGTTCACCATCTTAGTTTTGAATGTTCGTTTACTAACATTTGCTAATTACTAGAGACAGCATAGAGAGTCAATTTTGCAGGTCTTGTCATAAACCAAAGTATTATACACTGTGACATTTTGACCTGATGATGGCGCTAGATGTCAGAAGTCAGTCCAAAGTCAGTAGGATTTATCCTCTGGACATTATGGATGTCTGTACCGAATTTCATGTAAATCCATCCAATAGCTGCTGATATATCTCACTAAAAAAAAAAAAAACTGGCAACCTCATGGTGGCGCTACAGGACAAGTCAGGAGTTTACTAAAATTTAGTAAGATACATCTTCTGGCCACTATGTATATCTGTAGGCTACAGCAGTTCATGGCAATCCATCTTATAACTGTTGAGATATTTCAGTCTGCACCAAAGTGGTGGACTGACCGCTATCCTTAGAGCCACGCTGTGAGCATGACTGAAAACTGTTGCCATTTTCTATTCATTCGAAGTTAAAGAGAAAAAATGCCCTGAGACTTTTTATTTGGCATGAGAAACTGATTTGACAGGACTCTTGCAAATGTGCCAACACATTCAGATTCAGTGCTACAAACGTGAGTGGAATTACTGGTTTGATATCTTTTCTGCTTGGAGAAATCAAAATAAATACAGAATAAAAACAGATGCATGCTGTTAAAGAACAGTAGGTTTGTTGACCATCACTGTTAATTTGACTGTTCTGCCTTCTGGGGACGTTCATACTGATTATCTCACTCCTCTCTTATCTCTGACTTTCACTGTGAGTGATTTATTCCAAAAACTACAACAAAGTTTTGTTTTGCAGGGCAATAACCCCTTTTAGGTTTTTTGAAGTACTTTGTCTGCAGTTACTTTTATGCAGCATTTGCACACCAGCAGCCCCACAGTGCATCTATCCATCATCTTTTATGCCTGAACACAGCCTGCAGCAGTGTATTTTGTCTTTTTATAGAGGGAAAGCAGACTATATTGGAGGTCATGACAGAAAGTTTGCATGGAGGGACTTGCATATTCCTCATAAAGTGGGTGTCCATTACAGAGAGCTCTCTGAAAGCAAATCTCATCTATGGTCTGCTTCTGCAGTCTCATCACCACTCTCATGGAGAGTCTTTATTCCCAGAATCCTATATTAATAACCTCATTATTAATAATGCCTGAGGGAAAGGCTGACCGGGTGTGGGATTTGTTTATTTCCTAGATAAAGTTGTTTGGGTGGAAAAAAGTTCTACAGCAGGACTGGAGAGTGAATTTTGAGCCTGCCAGGGTTTGTTTTGTCAGCTGTCACTCTTTCTCTGCCCCTGTTACAAACAATTAAGTGATTTCTGCCGTATAGTGTAATAATGTGTCAGAATGCAATAAAATGCTCCTCTGGATGACCAGAAAATGCAATCACATCACCACATTATTAAATTAGCTGTCATTTATTCTGTTTCTTCATAACAGTGTCACACATTTTTAACTGATAATGTGATTCCGGTCCTGATGTATTCATGTCTGGCATTATGAACAAATAATACTGCAGTATTTTTAGTTACTGTAGTAACTAACTAAGAATCAGAAGACGTACACATTTACTTTAGTAAAAGAAGCGATGCCATCCATCCATCCATCGTCAACTGCATATCCTGCACACAGGGTCACGGGGGGGCTGGAGCCAATCCCAGCTGACATCGGGCGAAAGGCGGGGTAAACCCTGGACAGGTCACCAGTCCATCGCAGGGCCACAACCACTCAGGCCCACACTCACACCTAAGGACAATTTAGGGTCACCAATTAACCTAGTCGGCATGTCTTTGGATGGTGGGAGGAAGCCGGAGCACCTGGAGAGAACCCATGCAAACTCCACACAAAAAGGCCGGGGCAACCGGGGTTTGAAACCACAACCTTCTTGCTGTAAGGCGACAGTTCTAACCACCGCACCACAGTGCCGACCAGGAAGAGATATAACAATATTAAAATACTGTTGCAAGTAAAGCATTCAAAACTTTACTTAAACCTGCCAAACCAATCAATTATTATGTTAAGAATGGATTAAATGAATGAAACATATCAAAATAGGTCGTTTATCAAATCCTCCCAATGCGACACGTTACATATGTCACGTGGTTAATGTTGTGAAATGGACACAGTTTGGTTAGGTTTAGGAAAATGTTGTGGTTTGGGTTAAAGTGAGTAAATTACGAAAATCACGTGATGGAAGTCAGTAATGTTATTTAAGTTAAAAGTAACTCAACCTTTATTTGGTTTCACATGGCTATCGAACACAGTTCTCCTGAGTGAAAGTCTGGGGTTGGACCCAAACAAAAACCACAGAGAATTATCAAACTCTGCAGATCCCCATCAGCTCAGCGCTGAGCGTCTCTCAGCCCACTGCTTTGGTTTTACACCCCAAAAGGTTTCTTTTTTGATTCAGTCTCACCTCTTTCATCAGCCCTGTTTCCAGCAGGAGCAGGCAGCTGTTTTCAGTAAACAAAGCTCTGATAAACCAACTACACATCACCTGTGCAGGACCAAACAGCAGACAAACAGTGGAGCATTAACAGCTAAAGAGACAGATTTTTTCCCTTAGGAGTTAGTAAAGACCAAGGCGGAGCTAAAGTGAACAGTGAATAGTGAACAGTGAATATTGGACTTGGACCACCACTGGACAACTCGCCTCTCACGAGATTTCAGAATGAGAACTAACTTTGTTCGAGACAGTTTCTTAAAATCAAATGAATCATTCGTAGTGATCCTTTCCATGATGTTGTCAGACAGCTAGTATAACACCAGGTTTAAAAATACCAAAATTTCCCTTTAATGTAACTGTGGGGCACTTTATCACCTACTGTGTTATTATTATTTAATCCATTTAAAGGGACAATTTATTTTCAGACATTGGGTTCTCTTTTTGTCATATTTACCCTCACTCCTTTATTTCTGGTTTAATTATGTAAAATCTCAACCCTGTGAGTTTCCAGAATCAGGGGAAGAGATTCCCTCCTGCGACCTCCGTCACACCTGAGCTAAACTTTGCTGCATATTTCAAAAACTCTATCATTCTTTGTCTCGTGTTGCATTAACATCTGAAAGAATAGATTTTTCTTTCACCACCTCCAACTTCTCTACAAGTATGCTAAAGCTCAAGGAATACTGCAATATTTTTGTGCCCACCTTTTATGTGATGTGCGATTTGGCACTGAAATCACCTCTGTCTGCTGTCGATAGCTCTTTCCAGCAGCTAGTAAATACCAGCTAGAACAGACTGAACTAGAAACTTGCAACACTCTTGTCTTCACAAAACTATAAATCTACCATTGAAAAAGTCTTATCAACAAACATGTTTCAATAAATTCAAATCTGTTTGTGTACAAGGTCTTAAGCGTTATCTTTTCCCATATTGCAGTTGTACACCTGCTAACTCATGTCACACCACATCACATCATTCACTTGGCTGCTGATCAAAACAATCTGACAGAAATATATTTATGTTTACTGAGTTTACCCAAAATAAAAGTCAAAATTTAATTCTTACCATGCAGAGTGGAAAAACCTCTGGAACGAAAACTGGAACATTTGACTCTTTAAGACAAAGACACCTTTTAGACACCATCTTGCTTTCTTAATTTCATTAGTTTCCCTTAGAAACTGATTGTTAGAAGTAATACAGGCCTCTGTCACAGTTTGATTTGATTTAGATTGTTTTAAAATGTTTGTTTTGAGGCAATGAGATTAGAAATAAACAGTAGTCTTCTTTTAACTTAAAACTGCACTTTTTTTTTTTTTCAAAAACAACAAAGATATAATCAGTATGAGTTTAGCCAGGGACCATTGTAGCATGTCATTCTCTCTTTCGTCATTCCTGTGTTCTCTCTACTGCAGTGGTTCCCAAACTTTTGTAGACCATGGCACTCCTTTGTAGTGATTTTTTTTGTGATGTTTGTTATATGAAAATGTAGTTAATGTAAATGCTGTGTGTGAAACAATAAACAATATTAGCAACGTACTATAAAAGAATAAAATTTATACATTTTGCAACACCACTAGCCCGTCCTCAAGACCTCTACTATGGGAACCATTGCTCTACCTTACGCTATCAAAAAAATAAATGCAAAACATTATAGGACAAAACAGCAAAGACAGAAATGTCTTATATTAAATAACTTACTCTGTTCAAACTTTGCAATAGATTGAATGAGAAAACATCTTTTCAGTTTTCACTGTTTTCCTGTATCTAAACTGAACTATATCATACTAGTAACAGATTACACTAACCTGCCGTAGTTTTCAGTCAAAATCTGTCAGCTAACACTTCTTGATAAAGCACCATAGAAAGCCTCTGCCATATCACAAGTTGGAGCATGAAAAATAAATATTAACCAAGGCTTTATTTGAAAGGGAAAAGTAATGTTATGTATTGATTGATGTCTGAGCTATACCTTAAACAGTGAGCACAGTATAATGTAGCTCAGTTTGACATCTGAAGTACGGCATAATGCATCTCCGCGGCTCACCTCAGCTCACCCCTTTGTAAAACAAAATGCCACTCAGTAAATAGAGCGCGAGGAAGTGCGTGTAACCTTGAACCACTTCACACCACATCTCTCTGTGGCTCCCGTCCCAAACACGACTGCATCCACCTCTGTGTCATCCAGCTGTTTGGGATGATGAATGGAGCCAAACCACTGCATCCAACTGTATCAGGTATACGAGGTAAACATGTTTGCAAATCTCATGCATAAAATTTGCCTCTGTTATTGAGAAGAGAGAGTTTCTTCCTCAACAACAAGCATTATGAATATTTTATGACACACTTTCAAGCCGTAAATGGTCCAGGAAATAAGCTTCATCCAGAAACTGTATTAACTGAAATGATATTTTCTCTGGCCTATCTGCCAGGTAAGCAGTCATCCTCTGGTTATATCTATTTTGTTTTCTTTTACCAATGTGGGAATTGGACAGAGACCAGCAATGATTCAGATTTATTCTGGTGTTTTCACATATTTTCCAAAGAGCAAAATAAGCTGGAAAATTAATTTGAACCAGTATGTTTGTTGTGTGCTCAGGTGACATGAGACACTTTTATACTGTGTACTCTCTTTTATATGTTCCCCGTAATTGTCCTGTCTCACATAACTCTGTTTCATGGAATCATTGATAAAGTGCCAAATGCAGTCATTGTACATAGGCCTGCAGTATTTGATCAAAATTGAGTTAACACCAGAATCTGACTTATTGACATTTGTATTTACCACAAAAACATTAGCCATAGAAATGTTTAATTCTGTGAAAACAGCATGTTAAACTACAAAAGAAAAGCTAACTGGTCAGAAGTTTTTTTCTCCCTAGTTCTGTCTGTAAAATATCACTTTTGTTGGATTAACAGCGTTATAATTCAGTTCTGTGTTATCAAATAACTACATGAGGAAGTAGCTGATCTAGTCATTAATACAAAATAGCTTAACTAGTTAGTCTTCAAAGTACTAACCTAGCTTGATAGGTAGCTAGGTCACATGATTTGGTGTGGTTATCACATATTGACAGAGGCGGTTAAATTAAGTTCATTTCTATATCAACATATTCAACAGCTAGAATAGAAAAGGAAACCTTTGCATGTATAATGCAGTTTTGCAGTGCAAGATTGACCAAAATAAATGCAGTACCTGCATAAAAAATTCATAAAATGAAGGCATTGTAACCTTTTTATCACACAGATTTAAAACCTGTTTTTCTTCAAATTCAGTTATGTAGTTACTGCTCCAATGGAAAACATTACAATACTGGTCTTTCTCAAAACAGACACATTTAGATCAATTCTAACTAAAGTTAAAGTATTTACATAATGTATCCACATTTCCCGAAGATGCATCTTTCAGGCAAACAGCGTTGAGAGATAATGATAGAACCCCAAACAATAACTAATGGTCCATTTCTGTACGCAGCAACATGATCACTAATGAAAAATGCAAGATGCAATATCACAGTTTGTCCCAGTGTGGCAAAGAAATAAAGACATAAGGATATTAACACACTGACTGCAGCTCCATATGGCTGATGTTTAGTGCTGTTCTTCGCATCATTAACCTGTAGCAATTATCTACAGCAGGTATCTATACAGTACTTGTGGGTAATTAGTACTCTGATATTTTCTTCAAGACCATTTGGTTACGTGTGATGGCTGTTTTTTTTAAGTACACATAAGAAAACTCCCATTTTTTACTCTCAGCAGTTCAGAGGTAGCATTAGAGATGTCTCGGTGCATGAAGTAATAAGCATATCACTGGGGTGCACACGAAGAAGCCATCCAAAAATAGAGCCTTCAGCATACAAAACGGTGCAATTTTCCAGAACACTCATGGGGTGAATTTTCAGGAGCCAAAAATGTCTCCGGCAAGATCTACAAAGTTGTACACAAAAAAAGATGGATACATAACTTTTAAAAACCAAGTGTATAACAACTCTGTAACTGCCTGGCCAGTGTTTTTCCAGTATCAACCTATCAGCAGCAGTCAGATCTACCTGTCCCCTGAGACAGTAGCAGAGGTTAGGAATGTTTATCCCAGACACAGTAAAGCTGCCTGTACTTCCTGTGTCCTGCAAGCATGCCCTGCGGCCATGTCTGAAATCCCTATCCCTGTGGAATTTGCCAAGAAACACAGAAGACAAGAAACTGGACTGGAAAGTTGGAATTACATGGAAAGCTTACTGCGTTTCACTTGCGTTTTTACTGGCATCAAGAGCACATAATTACACTTTTAGAAGATGGGCCTCCTGACATGCTTATTTAATCATTTTATATTCCTGCTAATTAGAGTTCAGGGTCACTGGAGGCTGGAGTTTATTGAAGCAGGCAGCTGGACAGAAGGAAGTGAAATATTCTGGACGTGCAGTGGAAAATATAAGTACTCCCCTTATTCATGCATTAGATTCTGAATTCATATATATATACTGTATATCTCCCAAGGGCTCTAAGCAAAATTTTGCTAAGGGCCATCCTACCTGATACATGTTAACCATTTGCCATTGCCACACAGTCACACCTTACCCAGAGCTCCCACTACAATCATCCTTCCTTTAAAACAGTTCACTCTATCCATTGGTCAAGTAGACCTGTACAGAACAGATTAAACAAACAATATTTATTCAATAGGATTGTGACGTTCTGTTGATGATCCACCATCTCATTTACTGTCAAACTTTAGCATATCACCTGTAAATTATAGATAGCAATACTATTATTCATTTTATCAGATGCATCAGGCATTTTTATACATTTTCAAAAATAAAAACTATTTATATTCTGGTTATGCTGAATACTTGATGGTAATCTTTTACTGAGAGAGTGCAAATGTATTGGCCAGTATACCCAGCTAATTAACGTCAATCAGATCAGTCCAGAATTCTAAGTAAATCTTGACTGAGAGACCTCATAATCATTGTTTATACAAGTATTTTCCTGATTTTTTTGTCTTTTGCCAATCACTTGCCTGGTTGTTAGATTTCAGTGTAGCATTTGATACAACTGATACCTAAAACTCTTGGGTAATGTATGGAAATATTGTGGCTATGCTTAATAAAAAAACGCTTCGCTAAGCCACGCTCCGAATACACAGCTGGCTAATCACAGTGCAGTATAGGTCTCGCTCTAACTGAGGTCCAACACTTTCATGGATGTGCTCCTTTGACTCTAATTTAAAAGTAGTTGTTTTCTAGCTTTCTTTTGCAGAATTTTTCTAAGATATAGTCAAAGCTGTTCCTGGGGCACTTGTAATACACTGCTCAAAAAAATAAAGGGAACACTTAAACAACACAATGTAACTCCAAGTTAATCACACTCCTGTGAAATCAAACTGTCCACTTAGGAAGCAACACTGATTGACAATCAATTTCACATGCTGTTGTGCAAATGGAATAGACAACAGGTGGAAATTATAGGCAATTAGCAAGACACCCCCAATAAAGGAGTGGTTCTGCAGGTGGTGACCACAGACCACTTCTCAGTTCCTATGCTTCCTGGCTGATGTTTTGGTCACTTTTGAATGCTGGCGGTGCTTTCACTCTAGTGGTAGCATGAGACGGAGTCTACAACCCACAGAAGTGGCTCAGGTAGTGCAGCTCATCCAGGATAGCACATCAATGCGAGCTGTGGCAAGAAGGTTTGCTGTGTCTGTCAGCGTAGTGTCCAGAGCACGGAGGCGCTACCAGGAGACAGGCCAGTACATCAGGAGACGTGGAGGAGGCCGTAGGAGGGCAACAACCCAGCAGCAGGACCGCTACCTCCGCCTTTGTGCAAGGAGGAGCAGGAGGAGCACTGCCAGAGCCCTGCAAAATGACCTCCAGCAGGCCACAAATGTGCATGTGTCTGCTCAAACGGTCAGAAACAGACTCCATGAGGGTGGTATGAGGGCCCG